>NC_133189.1:51677500-51847500 GCF_049306965.1 Danio rerio
AAATATTTTAAAAAAGAAAGTCAAATTACAAATTAAACTATTTAAAAATGCTTATTTTATCTCTTGCTCTTTCTCTCAACTCCAAAAAAGTTCATGTGATGCAGCATTCAGTGTCAAATCCTCCACAGTGTGAGCATTTGTACAGCTTGTTTTGACATTAAATGAAACGAAGAGTTGGTGTGTAGCTGTGATAAACGAGGACGCTTGTTCAATCTCCATGTGTGCAATAATCTGAGAGAGCAGATGTGCACAGCGAATTCTGATCCCAGCACATCCTTGCCTTCCTTTTGAGGATTACACTGAATAATAGCAACTCTTCAGTGCGGATAAACAAATGCTCAGTGCAATTTTCAAACATGCAAAAAAGTTAGAGTTGATAATTAACAGATAGAAACCTCACACCAAGCAATCCTGATAACACACCGTTGTTGTACAAATAACTTATTTTTACCTTGTTGCTAAGAAAATAGTTGTGACTTTTATTTAATTTAACTTAATGCAAAAATAACTGAAATTAAACTAAAGTAAAATAAAACTAAATATATTTAATACATACAGACTAATATAAATGATAATACAAAACCACATTAATTCATTCATTCATTTTTCTTGTCGTCTTAGTCCCTTATCAATCTGGGGTCGCCACAGCGGAATGAACCGCCAACTTATCCAGCACGTTTTTACGCAGCGGATGGCCTTCCAGCCGGAACCCATCTTTGGCAAACATCCATACACACTCATTCATACACTACGGACAATTTAGCCTACCCAATTCACGCATGTCTTTGGACTGTGGGGGAGCACCCGGAGGAAACCCACGCGGAGGAAACCCATGCTGTGAGGCGACAGCTTTACCTACTATGCCAATGCATTGCCAACCACATTAATACAACTTCAAAATCTATCAGTAATAAAATAAATTTAAAGCTTTAAAATCTATTTTTTGAAGTTGTGGATAAAAATAAAGCAAACTAAAAATAAAATTAAACAAAAGCCATAAAATTAAACTACTTTTGAAGTTTAAATTTAAATTTAAAACAAGCAAGCAAAAATTAAAACAAACTTCTTAAAAACTATAAAACTACTTATATAAAACTGATTAAAATGACTTATTTTTTACATTAAAGCTACTTCTAAAACTACTTTTCATTTTTAGTTATTAGTAAGTTAGTGAGATAAAAGAGGTATAATTTAAAATATTAAAGGTCCAATAAAATAAAAGTAATGTTTTTTAGATTTTAGTATCAGTATGTTAGTATTAAGGGGCAAGGCAGTGGCGCAGTAGGTAGTGCTGTTGCCTCACAGCAAGAAGGTCGCTGGTTCGAACCTCGGCTCAGTTGGCGTTTCTGTGTGAAGTTTGCATGTTCTCCCTGCGTTCGCGGGGGCTCCGGTTTCCCCCACAGTCCAAAGACATGCGGTACAGGTGAATTGGGTAGGCTAAATTGTCCATAGTGTATGAGTGTGTGTGTAAATGTGTGTGTGGATGTTTCCCAGAGATGGGTTGCGGCTGGAAGGGCATCCGCTGCGTAAAAACTTGCTGGATAAGTTGGCGGTTCATTCCGCTGGGCGACCCCGGATTAATAAAGGGACTAAGCTGACAAGAAAATGAATGAATGAATGAATGAATGAATGTTAGTATTAACCATAGGGCTTAGTGTTTTTGTTAATTTTTATCCTTTGGTATTTGTAATGTATTACCTATTTTGCTTCGTTTGGTTGTTTTGATACTTTGATATTTTTGTAGAACATAGTGAATATTAATTTTCATAGTCGTGTTTTGTTATTTATTTTGTTCAGAGAGGGAAGCAGTGGCCTGGAGGACTCACCTGTTTTTATTCTTTTTCATGGGAGCTAGGTAAGATCTCTGCTGGAAGAACAGCTATTGTCAGGGAACTGTTTTGTTTAGCTGCCCTTCTGTTATTTGTTATTCATTTTTGTTTCTTCCTGTAATGTTATTTAAATGAGATTAATAATATATTGACAGGGATGTCAGTTTATCATATTCAAAAATCTGTGTCTTTCATATGTTCGGCTCAAATTCAGATTCATAATTAGAGCCAGTTTTGGATTTTGGGTCGTAACATGCACAAATACACTTCACTACACATGTACACACAGACATCACCTATATATTATATAGGTATTATATGCTGCAGAACTACTATATTTATATATAACAACTTTAACTATTAAAAGCTATTAGCTACTAGTTCATCAGGTAAAGTGATTAATAACTAATAAAGTTATGCAAACGCTCTGAAATTCCTGCTCCCTGTCAAGAACACCTGTTGGACTCTACAGGCTTGCACACACACACACACACACACACACACACACACACAAACACACACACACACACACACACACACACACACACACATACATACATACATACATAGCTATAGATAACAGACAATCACTCCCTATCCCCTCTCCAACGCCTTCGTGTGCTTTCACCCACTGGAGGTGGTAGGCGGGTCTGCGACTAGCGCCTCCATGGCTGCAGGATCAGATGGCTGCCCTCCCTCATCGGACTATATCCACACCCCCTGTTCCCATCCCTTTTGGCAATGTTGTGTCTTGTCTGTGTGTTTTTGTGCTTAATTGCAGGGGGTCTTATTTGTCTCCCTGGTCCCACGTTGCTCCAATTCACGGGCAAGGTGTGAGGGAGTTTTTTTTGCCTCCCTTTCCTGACATGTATCTTATTTCCTTTCTTAAATGCTACCTCCTGTGACCTGTCTTCCCCTGACAATTGTGATGTCTGTGAACGGTCGGGGAGGTTCAATTATACAAAAGTGTAAGTGACGAATAAAGGCCTGATTTGATTTGATTTTGAACTAATAATCTTAACTTTTCTGAATTTGATTGTAATGCAATAATGTGCACCTTTTTTGAAGCTGCTTTGAAACAATAATTATTATGAAAAAATAGTATACAAATAAACATTAAATTGAATTGAATTGTAAAAATACACTGTAAAATTTGTTACTTAAAAAAGTGAGTAAACCTATTATAACTCAGAACTAATCACTTTTTACAGTCTAAAACAATACTGTCTTCCAGTTTGTCAATCTTAAAACAGGCGTACCTGAACGGCCTTCTGAGATTGGATGTCCACAATGAGCAGTCGGTTCAGCAAAGGCTGTGTTGCGTAAATGAACTTGTCCTTCACGTTGACGGCAGACGTCCACAAGCATTTCTGCTCCATCTCTCCTTCCACAAGCGGACAAACCTCCTCCTACAGGAATGAAACAGAGAGTTATCTAACTTGACTGTACACACAAAAAAATAGTAAATGCATCTCAAAAGTGGCCAGAAAACGACACTTTCTTTTCTATGAAGTCATCTAAATTGATCATTTCGTTAATGGTTTCTCAGCGTTATTGCCCTATACAGCTGCATTGACACCCTCTGCCAATGCCTTGATGAAATGAACTGTTGGATGTGCCAAAACTTTCTTCAGTTAAAAAAGGGAAAACTGAAGTTATTGCATTTGGGAACAGAGTTGAAGTTCTCAAGGTGAATGCCTACATTGGCTCTAAAGGTCAAACAACAAAAAATAAGGTCAAGAATCTTGATGTTATTCTGGAGTCAGATCTGAGTTTCAATAGTCATGTCAAAGCAGTAACTAAATCAGCATCCTATCATCTTAAAAACATTGCAAGAATGAGGGTGCTTTCACACCTGTGAATCGATTTAGTTGTTCTGAAACAGGGATTCAAATTGTTACATTGTTGCTCTTTGTTCTTGGTGTGGTTTGCTTTCACACTGCAGAGTTTCTAAACGGCCGAAAATAGCTAAAACAAGTCACGTGCGAGTAAACTCTCCTCACATTGGTCAGTTTCACGGCTTATTTGCAGAGCCCTGCTCAGCTGTCAGATGGGTGGTGGTTTGGTGGTGTTTGACAGGGTGTGCGCGACGTGTCTGAAGAGCAAGGAGGGATGCGGTGGGGAGGGTTGAGAAGGGTAACGTATTTGAGGACCGGGAGGGAGACACGAGATTTCCGGGAGATTATCACTCGTTTGCGGGCATCCGGGAGTCTCTGTGCATTTGCGGGTAACTCCCGGAACTTTCCACAATACTCATAATTCTCTCTTCATATAGCCGTATGCCTATTACATATCCATAAAACACTGTGATATAACCAGGCTCGGATCGTATCGCTTTCTCACTACAATCGATCCACTCCAGAGTTCGTTTTAATCGAGACGAGACCACCTCATTCAGGCGATCTCACACCAATTGTTTTGGCTCGGATCCGAGCGCGATTGCTGTATTCACATATGCCAAACGAACCACGCAAACTGGGAAAACGAGACAGGTTCCGAAACAAAAGTCTAGGTATGAAAGGAACCCTTATATGCTTTTTTTCCAGTGAGGACAGCAGGATTTCTGTAATGGCCTTCTTACAGGCCTTCCCAAAAAGACAGTCAGACAGTTGCAGCTGATCCAGTACGCTGCGGCCAGGATTCTGATCAGAACCGGGAACTCAGAGCACATCACACCTGTCCTCAGGTCTTTACACTGGGTCCCAGTTGCATTCGGTATAGATTTTAAAGTATTATTACTTGTCTATAAGTCACTAAATGGCCTAGGAGCTCAATACATTACAGATATGCTCATTGAATACAAACTTAACAGTTCACTGAGATCATTAGGATCAAATAATGAGAAATTCCCCTGCTTCTGGAATAAGTATCCAGAATTGATCAGATGTGCTCCAACATTAAGTGCATTCAAATCAAGACTCAAAACACTTCTGTTTAGCAAATATTCTGACCATTAAAATGCTCTCTAGTATCTGACAAGCCCCGCCCCCATCAATACACTTCTCATTTGCTTTTTTATTTGATGCGCTTCAGCTCCACCACGTTTACTGACCGAGCTTTGATAAAAAACAAAACGCTATTGGGTTTTTATTTAAAAGGGGAGGAGCTACACTACGTACCACCTTCTCTTCATTTTTCAGTTGAGATTATGTCACACATCATAAAAAAATGCACATTTCAAAGCACTTTATGAGACCTTTAATGATGCAATTGCATATACATTGCATTGTGTCATGATGTAAATGGACCACTGTATCAGTGTGAATCAGTATATTTTCTGTTATTTTACAATTTTCTCTCTTTATTATTTATCATGCATTATTTCAAACTACTTAAATGTCAATAAAATGTCAATAAAATAGTTGAATTTTCAACATCAAAAGTCGACAGAGTAGAGATCAAGGAATGCAATACAAGACTGTAAATAAATGGAAAACACTTATATGTGTGTACAAAATATGGAAATTGTTAATTTTATTTTACCTTTTTAAAGTGCAGCATTCACAAAGCTACATAAATAAAAAAGAAAGCAGCATCTCTGGCAGAGGAAGAGACTGATAGTATGCAGAAGTGTGATGGCGAAGGTAAACTCTGTCAGACAGCGAGAGTCTGTCAGGCCTGAGGCTGGCGGATCTGTGGTTAAAGAGGTGAGAGATGTGTGATTGATGGCCACTGAGACTGTGAAGAAGCGGCGTCTCCTGTGGTGATGCTGTTGACTGGGCTACTCAAGGACTGTCGTCGACAATCAAGATGGAAATACAGACTGATGTGACTGGACGCATCTGCTCCAGCGACATTCTCAGAAACCCAAATAAAAAAATTTGTAACACTCTAAAGTAAGGGTCCATTAGTTGATGTTAGTGAATGTATTTAAAAACATGAACAAACAATTACTAATACATGTATTACTGTATTTATTCATCATCATTGATGTTAGTTTTTGTGAGTAAAATAGTATAATCATACATAAACAATAATAAATATAATACTTTTATTATTATATTTTTATCATTAAAATTAATAAAATATAATAATTATAATCACATTTGATAGAAACAGTCTGCAGAAATGCTTTGATTGACATTCTCCATTTGTATGTGTCATCAGAGGGGCGAAGCCTTGCCCATTATTGATAATCTCTTCCTCATTAGCATAGGACGTTAGTCTTGTTTTTGAATCTGCCACTATGCTGAGACAGAGGCATTTGTAGCTCCGCCCTCTTTTAAAAAGAGCACAATCTCACTTGAATTTAAAGTGACAGTAACCAAAAGTGGCACAATTAGTATCTAAGCCTGCAGCTCTCGTCAGATCACGCGATTTTAGCATGATTTCCTTGACGTAGTGTCGTTGGAAGTCGTATAATAGCAAATGGGCATCGTGACACAAAATTCAATCGTTTCTTTTCGTAAAATGTGGCATAGTTTTGACAATCGAAACCATGCCTGCGACGCTTCACGACACCATCGCAGAAAGTCTAGCATGTTGAATTTTTTTCTATGTTCTTCAAGATGAGTTCTGTCACTTGGGTGACACTGGACAATAGGAGCACATCATTTTGTGGTTATCTCACCGGGTGCTGACGTTAATCCATGGGTCAGGTAATCAAAAAAAAACAGGCTGTATATTTAATTATGGGTGGGTCTCGGGTAAATAAGGTTAATCATTGCTTATGCAAACTTTAACTACTTTTTCTAAAACAATAAAGTGTTTTAAGCAATTTTATTTGACAGACTGGCACAAATATGCAGACTTCTCCATTCTCACAACGAGTTTCTGAGTTTTCCTAGCCTTCCAACCGAGTTTGTTCTTCCGAGGTAATCTAGAAACACGTTCAGTGGTACTAATACATTGTAAAAGCCTGTCATGCTTATTCAAAATACTTAATTAAACTAATTTAATTAAAACTTACCAGCAATGGATGATTTTGTCAATAAAAATGAAAACAGCTTAATAGAAGTTTATCTGAAATATTTCACTTGAATTTTATTTAGGCTAAGTTATTATTTTATTTAACAAACCAGTTTGTGCTTTGACACTGAAGCAAACAGCGGACTGGTTTTGAAGCGCTTCACCTCAGATAATATTTGTTATTTTTCTTTATCTAGTACAGTGGTTCTCAAACTGTGGGGCTTCCTTCAAGTGGTCCGCGGAGGAATCAAATATGTCATATGTGCATGCTACATATACTTCAAAATTGACCAAAAAATATTTATTTGTGAATATGACATATAATAATACTCAATATTTGACATATAGCCTTTATTAATGAGGTTCGGGCAACATTTTTCAGGAGTTGAATTGGCTATTATATGTTACTTTACATTTAAGTACAGCACTTTTCTTTTCACCTTAAGCATATTTTAATTTAAATGTTGACGTTTTTAGTTTGTTTGTTATTTTATTTTTATTTTTTTTACATATAAGCAAAGAATAGTGTTAACGTTGAGACTATTTATGTTTAAAGTGGCTGACAATAATAAATATTCTTAATAATAGGAATTAATCTGCCACGTTTTTGAACTGTGCAGAACTGTAGCTGCTTTACTGGGCTTCTACTACGCTACTGTATTTCAATACTGCTCAATATGGTGGTACTTGGAGAGAAAATTTTTTTCAGGGGTGGTACTTAGTGAAAAAGTTTGAGAACCACTGATCTAGTAGATAACTGACCAACAAAAATCATTGAAATTAGATACAATTTCTACCCAAACGAAATAAGTTTCAAAAAGAATTTTTTTCCCCAGAAAAATATTATATTCTTTTTTAGTTTGTGCCCATCCACTATTCAGCTGTTCAGGTGGATGATTTGTTTTGCTTCGTGAAAAATAAAAACTTAATTATTGCTCCACTGTAATTGTTGAATCACAAACCTCTGTCATATATTTGCAATTTTTTAAAATATTTCAATATTTTGTCTTGAGCATCAGATTTTTTCTTAGAAAATATCTTACTATTAAAAAGGAAATATATGTTTGATCCTATCAATGTCATACCAAATGCCCTTAAATAATGTAGCGTAGTTGTCAGCAAGCATGAGTGTTCATTGAGATTGACATAAGATAAAAAACATTGAAATTAATAAGATAAGAAATATTGTTATAGCAACACTTGTGCCTGCTTTGGGATATAACACTTATTGTAAACGTCACAAGATGACTGATGGTGAAGGAGCGGTAGTCTGACACATTTGTTACCCATGATGAGTCAAGATTTGATCAAGACAAAATCGCATAATCTGACTTGGTGACTTTCATAACTGACAATAAAAACTGTGTGATCTGACCGGGGCTTAAGTTTTAGTTTCAAAAAGTTATAAAACAGGCAGTTTCAAAGAGAAATAAAACTTTATTTGTGTTGGAATTTTGAGCTAAAAACTTCACACACTCAAGGGACAACAGAGACTTATTTTACATCTTGTAAAAAGGGGCATAGTGGTTCCCTTTTAACATTGACCATTTACTCAGCAGCCCATAACTGTAACCATAATTCGTAAACACGTAAAGGATCAATATGTATTTAAAAACAAGGGAAGTACATGTGACAGTGATTTCCTATGAGCAGAACTTTGGAAAAACATATCGTAATGCTCTCTAAATGTTCTTCCCTAGACAGGGTTTGCACTGGGGCTTGGCGTTATGGCCTGGCATTTGATTGATGTCCTAATAGAGGCCTGCTGGCTCTCTGGAGGCCGGAGACTGAAGCTCTCACCGCCCTGAGCTCCAAACAAACACAGCTGTCTCATCAGCATACCAGCTCCAGTGTAGCAGCAGAACAGAGCAAAGCAATCATTTAATAGCGCAAACGGGTCTAGCAGCTGTCTATCAGAAACAGTTGAGAAATGATATGCAGAGTTTAGAGGAGTAAGAGATGTAAAGTGATGGAGAGAGGAGCTCAGTGCCGAGATTCAAACTCCATGGGGTTAAATTGCTGTTAATGTCAAGAGAAGAAAAGCTGTGCTGCTGTTCGTTCAGATAGGGAGCAGATGGAAACATGGATGGATGGAAGAAAGAAAGGAAGAAAGAAAGAAAGAAAGAAAGAAAGAAAGAAAGAAAGAAAGAAAGAAAGAAAGAAAGAAAGAAAGAAAGAAAGAAAGAAAGAAAGAAAGAAAGATGTAAAAATGTAGATTGATAGAGGGAAAGAATTAACAATAGCAAGAAGGATGAATCGATGGGTGAATAAAATAAATCATGAATGTAAAATGTAAAAAAGAAAAAAAAAGAAAAGGAGAAAACAGAGGAAGGGAATAAAAGAGGGATGCATGGGTGTATGGAAAGCAAAAAAAGCAAGAAAAGATGGATGGATGGATAGAAGAAAGGAATGAGAGCAAAAAAGATGTAGGGATGTATGTGTAAATAAAATAAATGTTGGACAGATGCAAAGAAATAAGGTAACAAAGAAAGAAAGAAAATGGAGGGATGAATGGGTGAATGAGAAAGATAGATGGGTAAATCAAATATTTGATGGATGAAAAGATGAGAAGAATAAATTGTAAGACAGAAAGTGGAAAAATGGAAGGATAAATTGAAGAGTGGGTGCATAGAAAGAAAAAAGCAAAAGAATGGATGGATGGATGGATAAATGGATAAAACATGTGCAGGATAAGTTGGTGATTCATTCTGCTGTGGCAACTTCTGATTAATAAAGGGACTAAGCCAAAAAGAAAATGAATGAAAGAATGAATGAATGAATGGATTACTAACTAGGAAGAAGACAAATTAAGGAGAAATGAAGTAAAATGGAGGGAGAGATTGATTAATGTATGGATATATGGGCGTATGGAAAGCAAGATAAAAAGCTAAAAAGAAAAGAAAAGATGTGTGTGTGTGTATATATATGACTGAATGAACAGAAAGAAAGAAAGATTGAAAAGATGGATGAAATATGGAGGCATGGGTGGATAGATGAAAAAGAAAGAAAGAAAGAAAGAAAGATAGAAAGAAAGATAGAAAAATATAAAATGAAAAGAAAGAAACAAACAAAGAAAGAAAGAACAAAAGAAAGAAAAAGATAAAAGGAAAAGAAAGAAAGAAAGAAAGAAAGAAAGAAAGAAAGAAAGAAAGAAAGAAAGAAAGAAAAAGATAAAAGGATAAGAAAGAAAGAAAGAAAGAAAGACAGAAAGAAAGAAAGAACATAAGAAAGAAAAAGATAAAAGGATAAGAAAGAAAGAAAGAAAGAAAGAAAGAAAGAAAGAAAGAAAGAAAGAAAAAAAGAAAGAAAGAGAAAGAAAGAAAGAAAGAAAGAAAGAGAAAGAAAAAGAAAGAAAGAAAGAAAGTACCTAGCTTTCACCTTTTTCTTGTAAAGCGAATGTGCAGAGATGCTGATAAATAAATCACGTTCATAAAATCTGCATTCTGCTTAGGGTTAAATCATGCAGGAGGGAAAACAGAGGGTTTATGTTGAACATTTACAAGTGCTGGAAAATGTCTTTTATACGACAGCTTACCTGCAGGCCAAGAAGCTTCTCGCTGGGCTTGATGTGCCTCTGAATCTCACAGGCCACTGGCTGGATAACTTTAATACCATCCTCATAAAACACATAGAACATGTTTCCAATCCCCAGACCTTTAGAATGACAAATATAAGAATGTTCACGGCTCAGATCTACAGAAAATAAGGTTAACTTCAGCATTAACACATAAATATTGTATCGAAACACCATGCTTACCTTCCTCCCTCCACAGGATGTTTGCCACTGTAAGAAAAAACAAAGAAAACACATGTGAGAGAGGTTTTTTTTATTTGAAAATGTATACATCCATCACTTTTACTAGTGTTGTATTACTTGAGACTGGTCTTTAGACAATTTTTGAAGGTCTTGTCTTGTTACTTCATCTAGTTTTAGACTAAGATGTTATTTTAATACATATTTAGACCACAACTGCTGGAATGTTAATACATCTCCGATGCACTTCCATGTTTATTATATATCATCATTACAGTGATTGGATTAAATTATTCCTGGTTTAATATACAATCAAGAATTAAGGTCTCAGCATAGAATGGCTTGACTTCACTTTGTCTCAAACCTTCAAAATCTTGGACTTGACAAACCCTGGTCTCTCAAATGTACACTCATGTCTCCAATGTATTAATCTTGTCTTGGTCTCAACACACTCTGTTCTTGGTCTTTGTCTTGTCTAAAAATATTAATCTTAACTTGGTCTCAACTCTTCAGGTCTTGGTCTTGTTTTGGTCTTGGCACATCGTCTTGAAATACTTCCGTTTTGGTTTTAACACTTTAAAGTCTTATTTTTGTTTTGATTTTAGCATACCTATGTCTTGGTCTGAACCCTTCAAATTATTGTTCTTTTCTTGGTCTTCAACTGGTCAGAGTCATGATTGTCTGTTAGTCTTGATACACTCTGTCTTGACTTAACTTGCTAAATTCTTGGTCTCAACACAATGGTCTTGGTCTTGGTCTTTTTTATTTTAATCAATCCTGGTTTTGTCTTAGTCTCAACTACACAAATAACCCTCGGTCTTAACCTTTAAGAAGAACCCTTTAAGTCTTTGCTTTGTCTACATATCAACCCTCCAAAAAGTCTTCATGTCAACCTATTCTGGTCTTGGTCTTGCAACACTGGTGTAAGTAGTCATGGTTTGGTCTGAACCCTTCAGTGTCTTCAAAGTCTTGTCTTGTGTTGACAAAAACTGGTTTTGGTCTTTATTTTACTTTATTTAATCTCTAATGTATTGGTCTTTTCTTGTTCTCAAGACACAGAGCTCTTTGTCTTGTCTTGGTATCAATGAATTGGTCTCAACTCTTTACAATCTTGGTCTTGTTTTGGTCTCAATCTCTCAAAGTCTTGGGCTAGGCACACTTCAATCTTGGTTTTTTCTTAGTTTCAAGTATTGGTCTAAATTTGATCTCAACCCTTCACAATATTGGTCTTGTTTTGGTCTCAATACCTCAAAGTCTTGGACTTGGCACACTTCAGTCTGGGCTTCATCTTGGATTCAGGTATCGGTCTAAACTTGATCTCAACCCTTCACAATCTTGGTCTTGTTTTGGTCTCAGTCCCTCAAAGTCTTGAGCTCAGCACACTTCCATCTAGGTTTCTTCTTAGATTAAAGTATTGGTCTAAACTTGATCTCAACCCTTCACAATATTGATCTTGTTTTGGTCTCAATCCCTCAAAGTCTTGGACTTGGCACAATTCAGTCTGGGCTTCATCTTGGATTCAAGTATCGGTCTAAACTTGATCTCAACCCCTCACAATCTTGGTTTTGTTTTGGTCTCAATCCCTCAAAGTCTTGGACTCGGCACACTTCAGTCTGGGCTTCATCTTGGATTCAGGTATCACTCTAAACTTGAACCCTACACAATTTTGGTCTTGTTTTGGTCTAAGCCTCTCAGAATCTTGGTTGTGTGTTGGTCTCCACACACTGTTCCATGTCTTGCCTTGGTCGCAACCTGCCAAAGTCTTGGTCTTGACACAGACAGGTCTTTATCTTAATCTGCTTATGTTTTGGTCTTTTGTTGGTCTTAATCATTTCTGGTCTTGTCTTGATCTGAACCAACCTCTATGAGTTGTGGTTGTGTGTTGGTCTTGACACACTATGGTTACATTTTAACAAGATCTCAACCTGCTGCAGTCTTGGTCACGACATAGTCTGGTCTTTACAAAGTCTTGATCTTTTATTGATCTTAAATAATTCTGGCCTTATCTTGGTCTCAATCACATCTTGTGTTGGTCATGAAACACTTTGGTCTTTGCCATGACTTGGTCTGAACCCTGCAAAGTTTTTGTCTCAACTAGGATGTTATTTTATTTTGGTCAACACCCCTTAAAATCTTGCTTTTGACACACTCTTGACCTCAACTCAACAAATTCTTGGCCTTGATTTGATCTCAGCCAAGTCTGCTCTTGTATTGGTCTCTACTTCCTAAAGTCTTTGTGTTTTTTCAGTCTCTAAACACTCTAGTCTTGGTCTTGATTTTAGTGGTCTTTATTATGTTGGCTTGAGAAAGCTGACATACTGTTATACTACTCTGTCCTTGAAAACAAACGTATCTCCTCCTAGGCTGTTCATGCCACAAGGCCCAAATGTGGTCAAAATGTGCCTTCTGCATTCAAGATTGTTGCTATATCTCCTCATGCCGTTAAGACTTATCATTTTTTAAAAAAAATGTTAAATATTAAATTTTTATAATCCGGGCATATAAAAAAATTATACAAGCCCCAAATTTGTCCAAAAGCTGTATTAAGATGCGGTAGATTTTGTTGCTATATCTTGAAGATTTAATCGACTTATAGTTTTCTAATAAATAATTTTTAAGCATTATTTTTCTCAAAATATGGCAAGCCACATTTGACTTAAACTCCATATTTTTTACTGATATGGCAAGCCATTTTTGCATGTATCACCTTCACACTTATTAAGCATTGTACTTTCAAAAAAAATACAGCAAGCCATTTTTACATAATGTTCATTCCCTTAGTCCCTTTATTAATCAGGGGTCGCCACAACAGAATGAATCGCCAACTTATCCAGCATTTATTTTACACAGCGAATGCCCTTCCAGCCGCAACCCAACACCAGGAATACATAATGTTCAAGTCCAGTTTTTGACACTGATAAAAACTGTCATAGAAACATCGGGGTTGATTTAGATCACTCATATTGCCAAGAAGCTTTGATGTATCATCACTAACCTGTCAAATGTCCCCATAGCAATAAAGCAGTATAACCTAGCAACCATTTAAAAATAGCAATATCTCTACATCAGAACATCATAGGGACCTGGGCATTGGCTTGTTTGACTCATGCTAGCAAATGGGACTTCCTGTGTACTATGCATGGTAACAATGATAATGGAAGCCAAGTGCTAATAACGATTAGCTACATGCTATGAATGATTATCTAAATGCAATAACATATGCTAGAAATGCCTACTAAGTATTAGCATTTGATCAAACATGTACACGAGCATTGCCATTTAGCAACTGCTTAGCAACCACCTAACAATGCCATAAATGTTTTACTTTCTCAAGCCAACAACAAATTTATCAATGAACTTTAGGTTCTAGTTACAACACTACTATCCACCAGAGACGCAAGATGAACTCGCACGTCAGGCTGTTACAACATCCCACTTTTATTGCAAAAACATTTGTAATTCACGGTTATGTTTTTCTAATGTTGTTTAAAGCCAGAGAGTTGTGTTTGATTTGGCCAAGTAATTATACTGTGCAACCTGAGGAGCTTATTGATTTGACTCGCTCATGTGTAATCAATACTGTGTCGACATTATACAATGAGGTCAGCCTGCGGGGATTTATACACTTACATATAGCCACCAACCGCAGCTTTCACACAGTGCATTAGGGTGAAAGTCAGAGCTTATCTTTGCATCAAGCATGATTATATACCTATAACCGCTGGAACCGTGACTGATATTACCTTTTAAAACACTTAAACTTTGGAAATTGAGATCAATGCCATACTAATAATGATCAAATACCTTTAAAATGGGTCTTGTGGCAATCAAGCAAGTGTTATTGAAGCATAACCAAAATATCACACACAATTAACTCCTGAATAATTCTAAAAGCTTTTTATTACAGAACAAATTGCCTAGTAACTACAATGAAACACCTCCATTAGGGAAAAAAAGAGATCGTTGATGGCTTCAGCATTTGTGCTAAAAATAACAGCGATGGCCATTACTGATAAATGACCGATGTGCAATTATTATGCTCATTCACTGCTTGTCAGCAAATATTTATTGATAAATATGGCTCATTAACACAGTACACACTTATTACTTTTTTTCCCCTTATTGCTTTCTGATTTTGAAGTGAAGATGTGACCTCCAACTGTACCTCAGCAATATGATTCAATCGCTCAACGTCTGTAAATCAATCTCCGACAATTCACCTGTGCTACAATCCTAAGGCAAGCGATTCTCATTCTGCTCTCTCACTTCATCAAGGAGACAGCAGTGGAATGGGAATCATGATAGAGCTAGAGTTAATCTTCGAAAACTCCTTAGTCAAGTTCTTTTTCTATGAGTTAATGCATTGGCAAAACCTAAAAGACCTTTGTGAAAAATATTGCTATTGCATCAGCAAGTGATGAAGAATGTGAAAAAAACTCAGAAACACGGAGCCTCGATACAGCATGAAATCAAAAAGGAGTGGTTTGAAGAAATGTGACTCATTTTTTTCCAATAACACAATGAGCCAACACAATTCATCATCAAACAGAGGGAATAAAGAACCACAGAAATAAGAGGTTTGAATCGACACATTAAATAAGTAGAAAAAGTCTCCTTTGGAAAATTATATTTCACACTAAAGATTCCAAATTCACTAAAACATTAGAATATATTTTGTGTTTACAGATTAAATTAATTAGTTGTGTTTTTAATTATTTAAATAATATTATGTTCTTCAAAAAATGACTGTTTTCATTTATTCATTTTCTTTTTGGCTTAGTCCCTTAATTATTCCGGGGTCGCCACAGAATCAACAGCCAACTTATCCAGCACATATTTTCACAGTGGATGCCCTTCCAGCAGCAACCAATCTCTGGGAAACATCCACACACACTCATTCACACTCATACACTATGAACAATTTAGCCTACCCAATTCACCTGTACCGCATGTCTTTGGACTGTGGGGGAAACCGGAGCACCCGGAGAAAACCCACGCGAACGCAGGGAGAACATGCAAACTCCACACAGAAACACCAACTGACCCAGCTGAGGCTCGAACCAGCGACCTTCTTGCTGTGAGGCGACAGCACTACCTACTGCGCCACTGCTTCGCCAACTGTTTTGTATATATATTTTTTAAACAAAATGCATGAACGCAACTAATGCTGAATCGTATTGATATATTACTGTGTAATACTAAGATAATTCATATCACCACTATTAGTAATAGAGTAAAAATTAAACATTAAACATTTATTTAACATCTTTCCAAATTTGGAGTCAACTCAGCACAGAGCTCCAAGAGGATAGCTCTAGGAAATCTGAAACAGCTAATAAGCCAGTCATCATCGTGGGCCAGAAAATCACTGTGATCCCTAAAATATGCATTCCCTTCAGATTCGATCATTGACAATGTCCTCTAATAAAGCCAACACTGCCATTGCCATAGACTAAGGGTTGTATACATTTGCAAATGCTTTTATATGTTCTAAATCACAAAATTGGTAAAAAAACAAACAAACATATATTGCGTCAATTAACTCATTTTATCAATTATAAATGAATAGCAACGTTTTTCTCATGTGTCGGTGCGATGCTTTGTAGTGTGCAATTTAACATAATTGCCTCTAGGAGTCGCCAATGGAAATAAAACAAACACTCACAAGAAATACATGCACACCAGACATGAAGTTGGCGTGGACCAACGCACATTCTGACGTTAATTTCATCGATGGTAAATCCAAACGTGAGCGTGATATCTGGCATACGCAGAGATTTTGTGCGTAAGTAGCGTTGATACATGAGGCCCTTGGCCACTATTCTGCAACAACATTGGATTAAAATCCCTCTGGCCACTATGCAAGACTTATATCTGTCATTCCCAAGACAAATCGATGTTGTATTGGCTGCAAAGGGTGTCTAATGCCATACTAATTCATTATTGTGGTCTAAAACCAGGTATTTCAGTTTCCCTGTGTCCCAGACAATAAGATAATTGCAGAGTAAGCTAGTTGCAATAACCTGTGTGTGTGTGTGTGTGTGTTTATTTATTTTGATATATATATATATATATATATATATATATATATATATATATATATATATATATATATATATATATATATATATATATATATATAAATATTTGCACTGTATGTTTTGAAGAGGCAGTGTCTCATCAGTCTCTCTATAGCAAAATCAAGCACAAAAGTCCAGTTCATGCATTACACTGCATAATTTGTCTCATCCATCCATCAAAATGGTTCAGGTTAGTGGAACAGGACTGCTGGGAAAAACCACAACGCTCACCTCAAATGCACTCTGACCGAAACGCCATGTTCCCCACACATCTCAAGCTGCCAGTGGGAGATAAAGCAGTGCTGCGAATCGACAGTGATCCCGTAACAGGTGAAGGCCAGTGTTGGACTCTAATTAGGTCTCCAACACAACCAAAAACTAATCAAGACGAATGCCTGGGGTCTGCGTTTCTGCCACGCTTCTCTGAATCATTCATGGGCCTATCAAAGTATTCATGAGTTGAGAATGCAACTCTGCGTCTCTTACCTTAACGCACCGTTATGCAAATACCCATGATGGTCCTGCATAATTAAATGAGCGAACATGATTTAATTATGACAATTATGAAGACTCAATAATGAATCAGAGATAAACTTTACTACTGGAGTATTGTTGACAACTTTCTATCTACAGTTGAAATCAGAATTATTAGCCCCCCTTATTTTTTCCCAAGTTCGGTTTAACACATTTCTAAACATAATGGTTCCAATAACTCATTTCTAATAACTGATTTCTTTTAGCTTTGATATGATGACAGTACATAATTGTAACGTTCCGATGCTGGCAACATTGTTGAGGATCTACATGCAGTACTTTACTCAAAAGAGAATGGTCAGGCAGGCAAAGGTCAACACAGGAGAAAAACTGGAGCATACAGGCAATCCAAAGTCATAGTCTAAACAGGCGAACAGTCAGGCTAGGCAGCAGAGAATAAAGAAACTGAAAAAAAGGCAATGATCGATACACAGAAAGACTAGACTGGATAACATGCTTAGTACAGCTACCAGAAACAAGACTCAGCCCCGGTGTGCTAACTGTATAAATCAGGGGTCTCAAACTCAAATTGGCAAGGGGCCATTTCAGTGACTGACAATTCATAAGAGGGCCGCTTTAACATCCAAGCATGAGAAAAAAATGGAAACCTGATGTAAGTGATGCTCTTAGACGTTCTTCCCCAGAGTGTCAAAGCTCCTTTTTGTTTCTTCTTGTACACATTAAAGAGGTAGTTTAAATTGCTATGAAAAAACTACAGTTTAATAATAATAATAATAATAATAATAATAATAATAATAATAATAATAATGTCCCAATCAATTGTTGCTTAACCAAAAGTTTAACAGATGGGAAAGCAGTTTGGGTAACTTTAGTGAATTTAATGGTGATTGTTCTTCTTAGTGCCGTTCTTTTTTGTAAAACTACAACAAAGAGGGGAAAACTTTTACATATTCACATTTACTTTAACATGTTCAATTCAGCCAGCGGCAAAATTTTACAAATACACATTTTTCATACAAATCTTAATATGCATATGAAGAAAATCTATTGAAGGGCACCTATTTTACCCCCTTTTTAAATATTTAATATTATTATTCTGGTTCTTCTGAGTGTGCGAGTTTAGGTTCAGTTCAAAACACAGTTCAGACTTTTAGTATTACAATGTGTTAAATAGTGTCATTTTGGTGGCGTGTACACAGTTCATTGTTTTAGGGGTGTGTTGCTTCACATGAAAATTAATTTTGACTTCCCGCCCAACAAAACAAGGGAGCGGAGCCAAGAGCTCCCCCACTTTGTGTATAACAACTGACAGGCAGACAGAGAAAAGCATCATGAGTGAGAGAACCAACATTCAGCCGTACAAGTACTCAGACACAGACCAAGCAGAGACTACTGTTGAGGAATCAATATTCCTAATGTGCCAGAATATGTCAGAGTGGTAGTTACAAAATCATTTGTCTTTGTATAGTTTTACACGTATAGGGATGCAATGATTATCCGATTTCACGATTAACAGAACTTTTATTCGTCAAGGTTAGTTTGGTGTTTCTGCCTGGAACAAAACTGCGGCAACTAAACAAAGTTATGCCAACTGTGTGCTAGTTTGAAATTCTGAGCTTGTACACTGAGACTAATAACCACGCACACTGAATTAACTTTGACTGAGGCTATAACTAAGGCAAGTTCATTGTTTCCAATGGAGGGACGTGCATGAGAGGCATGCGCTCGCACTTTCCAGCCTCACTTAGTTGAGATGACAGAGAACTTCTTTGACCACGGGAAATGCAAACAGCTGAAGTTTAAGGAAGATGCAATGAAAAGTACACAGGTTTGCAAACTCATCTAAAGTTGCAAACAGTGGCACCAATGAGAGCGATCATGTGGTGAATGTTGATCCCCCAGCAGAGATTAATCGAATGTTTTCGTAGAGAGTGCTGACTTGGTGGATCAGCTGTTTTTAATAGCCCGAATCTCGATACGTTGCATTCACTGCGTGTCCAGCGCAAATAGTGGCTAAATGTAAAATCTCTGTTGCTCATTCGCAGGAAGATGATGAAGGATCTTGTGTTGAGCCCAATGAGCCTTACATACAAAAATAGAGCAAGGGTGTTCCTTTGGTGAAATCACTATGACTCACATGCTGAAAATGGCGGACGTGAAACAACAAACTGAGGATTTGGTGGGTGGGGGGACCGCACTCCTACGTCAACTTGTGGTCGGTCTCAAAACCGCTCCAATTGGTCCACCGTTTTTAAGCTGTTAAACTGAAAAAAAAAAGGACTAGGTGTGTTTATATCACCCCAATATGACGGTCTATAAACTATATCTGTCATGTCTGTCCACACATGTCTGTCCAAACAGCTTGAAAAGTACATTTTCACCATAGGTGCCCTTTAAATGAGACCATTTAAATCGAATATTACCAAAATGAAAATATTTACAACACCAGCATAATGTGTAAGCCACAAAGTAATGTTTGTACAACAAAATACATGTGGTGTAAAACTGATCATAAATGACCCTAGAATATCTACAAAAATATAGCTTTAGAAAAATTAGAGCACTTTCGGACATATATTTCAAATCAGCCCCAGAAATAATCTGCATTCTCGACTGCAGACTGAGAAAAAACGAAAGTAACCAGAACATATAGTACAGTACTTTAAATGTCCAGTAGGTAGGGGGTTAAAACTACAAGTGGCTATATGCGACTGCACAACAACAATAGTGATTCAAAAATATGTTTTGGGGGGCTAAAACTTGTTATATTTTTGACGTCAGTTGCTGGCCAAAGGAAGGAGGAGGGGTGGTCACAAATGGCCTGCAGGCCAGCAGTTTGAGAACCCTGGTGTAAATAGTCCTAGAATTAGTCCGTGATGAGCTTCCATCTGTGTGTTTGTGAAATTAAGAGGTAAACTGCAATTGCATGTGAACAGGTATGATGGGATCTGTAGTTCTTTTGGTGGCAGATTTGTAGTTCTCCAGTGATCTGTCTGGAATAGATGGCTGGGAATTGTGACAATAATGTTTTATTGGATATTTTTTTCAAGATACTAGTATTAAAGTGACATTTAAAGGCTTAACTACGTCAAATAGGGTTGAGCTAGGGTAATTAGGCAAGTCATTGTATTACACTGGTTTGTGCCGTAGACAATCGAAAAATAAATTGCTTTAGGGTAATAATAATTACATCAAAATGGCCTTAAAAAATTAAAAACTGCTTTTATTGTATCCGAAACAAAACAAATATTAATTTCCTGAAGAAAAATAAATATAGGAAATATTTAATAAAGGAAATCCTTTGCTCTTTTAAACATAATTTGGGAAATATTTGAAATAGGAAAAAATTCACAAGATGTCTAATAATTTTTTGACTTCAACTGTATATGGAGAAATATAATGTATTGTTTGGAAGGTCATGCTGCATACAGACTTTATTTTGCTGGTATTGCTTTCTTTAAAGTTTAATACAAACTCCTACAGTCTTTTGGATATTGAGGTTAATGCCCTCAGGTACAGGGCAACACCTCGGAGAGCGGCTGATGCTGAAATTGACTTCAGAAAAACATCCGATGAAAGAAAGATGAGAAAATAGCCACTAATTTCTGCCTCAAAGCGGTGATAAGGAGTGTAAGGTTAAAGTGGAGGAAAACTGGCTGTTAGAGAGTTTTGCACACAGATGGTGTGTTCAAGTACATTTACTGAACGCAAAAATAAGAAGAAAAAGACACACAGCAAATTTAGTACAACAGAATGTTTAAACGCTCAAAATGTGTGTGAATTTTTAATGGTTTTGAAAGAGTCACTTACACTTAATATTATTTGAATCCATTTAAATGTATTATATAAAGTAATTATTACTTTGATGTAGACTTAATCCTTGACGAACATTTATTATTGTGGAATGTTCTTGTCCTTTATTATTTGGAATGCAGAATATCTTAATGTTTTTAAATCATCACTTGTTTTTTATTAAAGTAGCTTTTATGGGATTTTTTTATGTGAGTTTAAACTCATCTAGAATTTGTTTTTGTCTGGTTTTGATGCACTTTGTTAGCGATTTATTGTATGTAAAGCAATTTTAGATGCTATTTTTAAAGGCGATTAAAAAAGGTTGTTGTTGTCTTTATTATTACACTACCTGACAAAAGTCTTGTCATTGATCCCAGTTGTAAGAGCAAATATTAATAACTTGACTTCTAGTTGATCATTTGGAAAAGTGGCAGAGGGTCAATAATTCTGATGTATCATCCGTTGAACGGCATCCCGATCATCACAAATACTGCAGAAAACCTATTGGAATCCGCATGGAACCAAGGTTCTCATGGAAATCAGTCAAGTTTGTTGAAGGAAATTATGGTTTGGAGTTACATTCAATGTGGGGGTGTTCAAAAGATCTGTAGAGTGGATGGCAACATCAACAACCTGAGGTATCAAGACATTTTTGCTGCCCATTACATCACAAACCACATGAGAGGGCAGATTCTTCAGCAGAATAGCACTCCTTCGTATACTTCAGCCTCCACATCAAAGTTCCTGAAAGCAAAGAAGGTCAAGGTGGTCCGGGATTGGCCAGCACAGTCACCAGATATCAACATCATTGAGCATGTCTTGGGTAAGATGAAGGAGGAAGTATTGAAGATGAATTCAAAGACTCTTGATAAACTCTGGGAGTCCTGCAAGAACGCTTTCTTTGCCATTCCAGATGACTTTATTAATAAGTGATTTGAGTCATTGCTAAAATAAGCATAATCTAGAGACCTTTGCCTTTCGTATAAGCCAGTTCTGATGCCAAATGATCAACTAAAAATCAAGTTATTATGTGTGGTTCCTAAAACTTGAATAGGCAACAAGACTTTTGTGAGGTAGTGTATAAGAACATAAACTTCAAAAGAACATTATTCATTGGAAGAAAAATAAAATCATAAAATACATCTCCACTTATTTGAATCTATTATTATGAATATTGATTCATTCATTTTACATTTTGGTGTAGATTTGAACTTTGTTTAGATACTAACTTCAAATTTAAAACACATCTTGGATTCATGTCATTTCTGAAATCATGTTTTTATATATATATATATATATATATATATATATATATATATATATATATATATATATATATATATATATATATATATATATATATATATATATATATATATATATATATATATAAAAATAAATAATAAATACAATTATAAAATATATTTATTTAATTTTAGACATAATAAAAATTTTCAAAATATATAATATACAAAAACTTAAAAAAGAGACCAAACTTTAATTTATCTTCACCAACTCAAAACTGAGTTATTTTAAATGTAATATTTCATCAAAAAAGACCATCACTATTAACTTAACCAGTTAAACTTTGCTGTAGGCTAGTTTTTAACAGCAAATGATGCACTCTAAGCTAGTTTTTTTTAAGCACACTACAGCTGTTTTGAATTTTTGAAATTTTTGGATTTTCGCCTGGATTTTGCCTACCCAAATTTAAAAGCTTTCCAAATCCACATGCAGAGGTGTAAATGCAAAAATAATTGCTGTAATTAATTTCGGTGGTTTCTGCACATGTCTGTAATCATAGGAAAAAAGAAAAATGTCTGTACCATAATCTATGCAAAAGATATTGTATTCCAACTGATGAGAGGTGCTGTACAACAATTCATTCGGCAACTGTTTGATATGTGAATATAATTCAGTAAAAAGAATGCTAGAACCGAATGAGCTCCGGCAAGAGCTTTTATTTGAGCTATAACTTTTACATGTGTCATATATGAACCATATGAAAAATATGAAAATAATCCAATGTAAAATACCTAGCTAAATACTGTGTATTTAAGTGTAAATAACTTTTGTAAAGTAAAATAAAAAAACAAAGTGATGGATATTTGCATAAAATATAGATTCTATACTTTTAAACGAAACCACTTAAGGGGTCTGGTGCAATGCTAGCCCTTTAAATCTTCAAGCGAAAGTCGATGATGGAGTTTAACTGGTTAATGCAATATGGCATTTGCAGATTTCTCCTAAAAAATACTGCAGTTCCTGATGAGAAACAGACCACAATTTACAGAAAACAGCCCAGTGTGACTGACTATTATACAATTATGAGTGATGGGAAAATCCATTCATTAAATTCTGAAAGCAAAAAAAGAATGAAAAAAGCAAACATACAAGGTAATACCCATTAGATGTTTTTTTAGATTGGAACTGTGTGCATCGTCTGAAAACTGGACTATACAGTGACTGGCAGAGGTGAGTACGGTCACTAACATATCCCAGCATGCAACAGAAAAGAGATGCCTGCATTGTTTTGAAGGGCCCACTGTGTGACAGAGCAGAATGCAAAATTACAGGCTGTGAAATGATAATTCTGACAAGCCCGATACAGTACAGCCTACACTGCCTGATCCTAAAACACAAAACGCTGATAAATGGAGAAAGCAAGCATCTTATTTGGCTTCTGAGAGGCACTTGCTAACATACAGAGGGTTTTGTGTTTGACTGTGGAATCACGGATACTCAGAGATGTTTGGTTTCTCTCTGCATCTGTTCATTTATTTGCACTCTGCATCTCTCAGGATAAAGCCAGAGCAGCACGGATTCCTAATCCAGCAAACACACAGCTGTACGAGACCAAGGGGAGATCAGAACTACTGTTGTTTGTGTGTTTGTAGCAGGTGGTGTTTATCTTACAGTTTTAAATACTTAGCCAGTGTTTTTTTACCCCCTCTTGACAATAAAGCAACGTTATATTGTCATGTATACTTGGCAGGAATGTTTAATGTATTACATGTGCTCTATGATGGAAATCTGGGTATACCAAGGCATAGTAGAATAATAAAAGATACGTATATGGAAATGGACATACTGTGAGCCTCAATACCACAGTTTCCACATTCTCATGTAAATTCCACGAGTGTAAAACCTCGGAGGACAACAAGCCAATCAGATGACAAAACAAACTTTGACAAGACTCAGGCCATGCCATCCTCATTTGCATGTACACCTACTTTAGGTTATTCATCCAGACCTAATGAGAAGCTGACATCAACAAGAGCACACCGACTCATATCCAGCACTGGCATCATAAAAAATCTCTGAAATCATTAATGTTAATGATTAATGTTAATATTAGCCAACGTTCATTTTATTTCGACGTCTTCAAAACAAAATACAGACAGTGCAAATACAACGACAGTGCAAAATACAACAGCATATTCCTCAAAAAAAAAAAAAAAAAAAAACCTGGAAGATAACGTGCTCTCATTGCAGTGCACTTTTACTCAATGGTCCTTTAGGATATGACTTTTTTGGACGTCCCATTTGATGATCTTTAGAGGAGCACAGTTAGGTCAAGACACACCATCTGACCTTTAAATCTGGAGGAGAGAGAAAGACTGGGACCACGATCATTATCTCCCTCTGAGAGCTGTGTGTTTTTCCCTGCTGACCTGTGAAACGCCGCTGACCCCAATCACTGATGGCCGACCACCAACTTCACCTTGTTTTGCCCTTTTGATGTACGATTACTTTTATTATACGCCCTTAAACCCTTTCAGAAGCTGCAATCCCCACTGTACATTCAACCAGCAACACGTGACTTCATGCTATGAGCCCAGGCTTTTACTGTTCACGATCTGTAGCATTGCTTCCATGTAGAGAACAAAGAAAATTGGAACTGAGCATAAATATTTTGTCAACAAAGCCCTTGCATTCCATATATTCAAGTTTGAATATTTCATGGACGCCACTGTAGCTCTTTAATCCTCTATTATAAAATAACTGCTGTTAAAAACTAGTCTAGACCGTCTTCTGCGGTTAAAATCTGGCCCTGAGCAGTGTCTCTTGTTTAAAAACTAGCCTAGAATGCTTTCTACTGTTAAAAACTAACCTAGAGCACCATCATCTGTTAAAATCTAACCTAGAGCGTCTTTTGCTGTTAAAATTTAGCATCGAGCACTGTCTGCTATTACAATTTAGCCTACAGCATATCATCTGCTGTTACAAAGTAGCATCAATGGCTTTCTACTGTTAAAAACTAGCCTAGAGCACAATGTGCTGTTAAAAACCAGCCTTGAGCACCGTCTGCTGGTAAAATGTAGCCTAATGCACCAATTGTAGTTAAAAACTAGCCTACAGCGTTTCATCTGCTGTTAAACCCAGGATAGAGCGCTGTCTGCTGTTAAAAACAAACCTAGAGCCCCATCTTCAGTCAAAAACTAGCCTAGAGCACAATGTGCTACTAAAAACCAGCACTGTCTGCTGTTAAAAACTAGCATAGAGTGCTGTCTGATGTTAAAAAATAGCCTAGAGTGTCTTGTTAAAAACTAGCCTAGAGCGTGTTTTGCTGTTAAAAACTAGCCCAGAGCACCTTCTGCTGTAAAAACTAACCAAGAGCATCTTCTACTGTTAAAAACTAGCACAGAGTGATCTACTTTTAAAAACTAGCATAGAGCACCTTCTGCCGTTAAAAACTAGCTTAGAATGCATCATTTGCTGTTATAAACTAGCCTACAGTGCATTATTTGCAGTTAGAAACTAACCTAGAGTGCCATCTGTTGTTAAAAACTAGCATTGAGTGCTTTTTGCTGTTAAAAACAAGCTTAGAGCGCATCATTTGCTCCTAAAAACTAGCCTAGAGCACAAGCTGCTGTTAAAAACTAGCTTAGAGCTCTTGATTTGCTGTTAAAAACTAGCCTTCAGTGCATTATTTGCTGTTAAAAACTAGTCTAGTGCCATCTGCTGCTAAAAATAACATAGAGCCCCATCTGCTGTTAAAAACTAGCTTAAAGTGGATCATTTGCTCTTAAAAACTAGCAAACAGCACGTTATTTGCTGTTAAAACAATCCCAGAGCACCATCTGCTGTTAAAGACTAGCCTAGAGCGCCTTCCTGCTGTTAAAGACTAGCATAGAGTACGTTGTTGCTGTCAAAAACTAACCTAGAGCGTTGTCTGCTGTTAAAAAACTAGCCTAGAGGACCGTCTGCTGTGAAAAGCTAGCCTTGAGCGCCTTCTTGCTGTTAAAACTAGCCTAGAGCGCCTTCTTGCTGTGAAAAACTAGTCTAGAGAGCCATCGTATAAACATTGTATAATAACACACAATAAACATACAATATACAAAGTTTGTTTTTGAGAAATTAAAGCACCGATCCACTGGTTAATCCAAACCTTCAATCACATCATCTGTCGAGACAAAGTCACGCAATCTTTTTGTTGCGCATCAACCTGTTAATTTGATAAATCTGTTTTCATGGTACTTCACTGGACACATTTTTTATGTGCATCTTCCCATTTGCATCCAACATTTTTTAATGTAATATCGCAAAACGCATGGATGAGATCATAACTAATGGTGATTTCAAGTAGATCTCATATATTATATAGAGAACATTTTTCATACGAGTTACTCAGCAACAAGGACAAATTCATTACCCACCACTGAAGCGGCATGTTAAAGGCTCACTGATATCAATAAAAAGTGATTTTGAATGTAGTTGGAAATGTATTTGCCGGGCTGCTGCGCTCCGTGGAGGCAGGGAGCCGTGTATCATCCCAGGCTTATGAGTTCAGACCTGCCGTTCCAGGACTAATGTTAGAGGAAATCCCAGCTGACAGTGCAGGATTGTTCCTCTCATTCACAATGAAAGCAATAGCACAGACTATCAAATCCAAGCATTTAACCTGCTTTCAAAACAAAAGACGAAGCAGAACTGCTCTTGACACTCACTAATGTATTAAAAGAACAGTTCACTCAAATGAAACGATTTGCTCATCTTTGTTTATCAAAACCTGTATGATTTTCTTTCTTTTTTTTAATCATGCCCTTTCTATGGAATTATTCTGTAATAAACAGGGGCTAAAACATTTAGGTATGCGACAGCAGTATAAAGTAACCATTATGTTGTACATTTTATTGCTGTTTGTGAATGTAAAAGATTGTTAAACATTAAGTTTTTAAAAATCTAAATGCATGATAAATGAAGTTGCTGTCTCAAATGCCTAGTTCAGACTTCGTGATTTTAGCCCCGATTTTGGCTCGCCGACAAGTTTTGAAAAATCGCCAACAAATGCCTGAAATCACAGGCAAATCGCTGCTCGTGCACGTGACAATCACAGTATGAACTATTAAAGACGCGATCTGAGAGAATCGCAGATGAGTCGCTGATACCTGTGAGATATTTGGCGTGCTAAATATCTGGAGCTGTCGGCAATTTAAATCATGCAGTGTGAATTGAGTTTTGACTCAAAATAACATCGGCGATCGCCTACAGCCAATGAGAGAGCAGCATTCACTTGTGTGTGCGTGTGTGTATACCTGCAGGCCAGCGGGAGGCTGGGGGAGAAGTTAAAAGCGCTCATTTTCGGTTTATTTGGAAAAACAGAAAGAAATTAGTTTATTATCAACGTTGAGGAGAAATGGCTAATTCCCTTTAAACCCAGGTGAGCAAATATGTACATTTTCTACCCCATTAAAGGCTTCTTTCTCATTATGTAGTTAATAACAAAAGATATACTACGTGTTTTTGGCTGTGAGAAGTAGTTTGGACGAACTTGTCGGCGATTCTTCCTGTAGTAAAGTCGTGCAATGTGAAAGTCCGCGTCGCCAATCCATCTTGCAGTGTAAACAAAGCAGCGACGAAACGCAAGCCCAGATAGTCATGCAGTGTGAAAACATCTGTGACACGACGACTTTGAAAATCATGCAGTCTGAACTCGACATAAGATGAAAAATAATGCTGAACTGCCTGAAGCCAAAGAAATCTGTGATTCCAGTTAAAGCTGTGGTGAAATTCAGTTTTTTCTTTTTGAGAAATTGATTCTGCATTTGTTTTGAGAATTTGTAAATCCACATTTTCTCCTGAATTGATACTGAGTTAAGTTTCAACAGCCTATGGTGCTGTATATGCTTTACAAACAGCTGCAATTTGCTTGCATCCATTTTCATATAAATGCCATGAGAACCTAAAATAATAATTAATATTGTCAGGAAAGGTTTTAGCGAATTACAAGAGTGTTCATTGTGAGCTGTTTTTGCATTTATATCATGACATTAAAACTATGAAGAACACATAAGCATTCTTCCTCGTGAGCATAGCAATGTCTGCTGTTAAAAACTAGTCCAGAGCAACGTCTGCTCTTAAAAACTAGTCTAGAGTACTGCCTGCTGCTAAAAACCAACCTAGAGCATTGCCTGCTGTCACAAACTAGTCTAGATGGTCAGTCTACTGCTAAAAACTAGCCGAGAGTGCCCATCTGCTGTGACAATCAAGAATAGAGTGCCAAATGTTGTTAAAAAATTAGACTAAAGTGCTGTCTGCTGTGAAAAACTACCCTAGAGCACCGTCAGCTGTTTAAAACTATCCTAGAGCACTGTCTACTCTTTAAAACTATTCTAGAGTGCCATCAGCTGTTAAATTAGCCTAGAGCGCCGCCTGCTGATAAAAACTAGCCTAGAGCACCATCAGCTGTTTAAAACTAGCCTAGAGCACCATCTACTATTAAAAACTATTCTACAGTGTCATCAGCTGTTAAAATTAGCCTAGAGTGCCACCTGCTGTTAAAAACTAGCCTAGAGCACTGTCTGCTGTTAAAAACTAGTCTAGAATGCCATCAGCTGTTAAAAACTAGCCTAGAGCACCGTCAGCTGTAAAAAACTAGCCTAGAGCACTGTAAGCTGTTAAAAACTAGCCTAGAGCACCGTCAGCTGTAAAAAACTAGCCTAGAGCACTGTCAGTTGTTAAAAAACAGCCTAGAGCACCGTCAGCTATTAAAAACAAGCCTAGAGCACCATCATCTGTTAAAAACTAGCCTTCAGCACCAACCGCTGTTAAAAAACTAGCCTAGAGTGTTGTCAGCTACCAAAAACTAGCCTAGAGCATGGTTAGCTGTTAAAAAGTCTGGAGTGTGGTTTGTTGTTAAAAACTAGAATAGAGCGCCACCTGCCGTTAAAAAACGATTCTGTAGAGTGCTGTCAGGTGTATAAAATTAGCCTAGAGTGCTTTCTGCTGGTAAAAAGTAGCCTAGAGCATTAACTACTGCTAAAAACTAGCCCTATTAAAAACCAAGTTTATTTTTGAAGAAGTATTGCATTTTGAAAACCTTTAAAAATTGATTTAGAATCAATTTCTCAAACTATTTTTTGTTTTTGTTTTCAATTTCTCAAACTATTTTACTCTAGCTCTAACCCCAGTCTTCTCAGACAAAGCAAAGTAAGTTTTGTTTCAAATTGGCCTTGATTGGCTGACCAAGGTCAACCTCTGCTTTGACCTTCAAACTGTTTAGCTGTATGAATGGAGTTTAATTTGAAATGTTTGATTTCGACAATTACAACACAATTATTATTGTTCATATCACTGTGTTAAAAGTGCTGAAACAAATAGCTGAAATATAGTGTTGGGTGTTTGACCAATCACAACAGACTGGCCAATCATCTGACCAATCAGAGTAGAGCAGACTCTTGGACGTGAGAGATTTATAAAGCCTAACTATTTCAGACACTCAAAGAATAGAGCTGAAGCTGCAGTGGATATTATGAGAAAATTAAAGTGTCTTTGACCTTGGATCAATGTAAACCTATTGTAGAAGACCTCCAAAACAAAATGAGAATCCTTTAAAATAGCATATTAGGGGAACTTTAATGTATTGTAAAAGTGGTCCAAATTACTCGCAAAAGCCATATAAATTTTTATTTACCAGGGCAATGTTGATGCCCTAGATCTCCTTGGTAAATTCTTGGATTGAACTGAATTGATTATTTTCTATTTAAACAGGGTCTTTTTTTAATGAACCAGGCTTTGGATTGAGCACGCAAATAAATTAGCAATTCAGTTTTATGTCAACTCATTGAAATTGTCAACTTGACTTAACAAACTACTACTAATATTATCATTATAATTTTATATTAGAATCTTTGATATTTTATTTAAAAATAAAGCTGAAATAAAATATAATGATTATACAAAAACTAATTAAAAATGTGCAAATTAGAAATGTTACTTTGGGTAATTGAATTAAATAAGAACTACAGTGATGAAAATATTTATTCGTATTATAATACTATTGATGTGATATCGTGTGATATTATTTGATATTATTACAACATATCCTTTAAAGCAGTGGTTCTCAAAGTGGGGGTCGGGACGCCCTGAGGGGTCGTGGGACAATGACAAGGGGTCGCTTGGTTATTTCCAAAACTCAAATAAACTTTATTAAACTATCTGAATTACCATATTTTATTCATAAGCCACAGAAGATAGTTAATCATTGCTTTAAAGAAACAACAACAAGCAAATAAAAATCAGACATCAGCCTTTCATTTTTATATTAAAATATAATTAAATTCATAAATGACTGAAATAAAAATGAAATATGAAATGAAATAAAAAATAATAAGGTAAAAGACTCATGTTTTTTGTGTCTGCAACATTTATATATTTACAGTATAATCACCTCGAAAAATGGGGCTCATGAGTCACTGACATTGTTATTTTGGGGATCGCGAGCTGAAAAGTTTGGGAACCCCTGCTATAAAGTATAAGACTCAGGGCTTCAAGGTGGCGCAGTGGGCGGCATAACCGCCTCACAGCAAGAAGGTCGCTACATCGAGCCTTGGCTGGGTCCGGAGTTTGTATGTTCTCCCTGTGTTCGAGTGGGTTTCCTCTGGGTGCTCCGGTTTCCTCCACAGTCCTAAGGCATGCGCTATAGGTGAATTGAGTAAGCTAAATTGTGCTTGGTGTATGTGTGTGAAGGATTGTGTATGGATGTTTCCCAGTAATAGGTTGCAGCTGGAAGAGCATCAACTGCATAAAACATATGCTGGATAAATTGGTGGTTCATTCCACGGTGGCAACGCCAAATTAATCAAGGGACTAAGCCGAAAAGAAAATGAATGAATGGATGTTATAGGCTCATTTTAAACTAATTCTAATAGGTTTTTTCATAATTATTATTATAATTATATGTTCACAAAGTGAGTCACATGCTCTATAAAATCTACTCACAAAATGTTAAAACAGCAGTTACAATATCATAACAATACAATAAGGTAAAATGATAAATATTGCACACCTTTAACACAGAGGTCATGCTTAAGGAGCTAAACAGAGCCAGAGTGAGCTGATCTACAGCCAGTGTTAATCCGACAGCTGGAGCAGTTCATATGTCAGAGCACAGATCAAAGGGTCTGCATAAACTGACTCCAGATCAGTGCACTGAGCAGCAGTGAATCTGAGAAAACAGATCATCCTTTATGTATGCAGTGAAAACACAGAGAGCCAAGGACCTGTGAGGAAAATCTGTCCTTCTGTTTGCATGGTGCACAGCTCGGTCACGTCTCACCAAACTACAATATCCAGACCTCTGAACTCTGTCTGAGGGCTACATTTCCCAAAACGTCCACAAAACTATTGAAGAAAATATGACCAATGACTGTGAGGTGACCTGTTCTCCTGCACACTTCACTGCTCGCAACTCATGTAGGTAATTGTGCTCAAACTTTTAAGAGAGCACTTGAATACACATATTTATTCTGGACTTCTGGTTACTGTGTGTGTTTGTATAGTTTAATTTTTTTAACTGCTCACATTTCTTTCAACTTTAAAATAAAAATGTTTTTATATAGAACTTTTGGATAAACATCTTTAGACAACACAATACCACAACTTTTGCACTAAAAATAAACCAAAAAAAAAAAAATTGCCAATTATAATTGATTGCACAATTGAAGTAAGTATATTACAAAATTTTAAGTGTCAATTAATGACATTGTATTTTTGACCAATCAAACACACTTCTGTAACACTTATGAATGCAGCAGTCAATCAGATGCGTTCATGACTGGGCAACTGGGGTGGTGGTTCCCATTTTTAAGAAAGGGGACCGGAGCTCCATCTACAGGGGGAAACACACTCCTCAACCTTCCAGTGAAAGTCTATGCCAAGGTACTGTAAAGGAGGATCCAGCCAATGGTTAAACCTATGATCCAGGAGGAACAATGCGGTTTTCATCCAGGCTGTGGTACACTGGACCAGCTCTATACCCTCAAAAGGGTGCTCGTAATAAAGAAATGGCATGTATTAGAAAAGATTGTCAAAAATGTAAAAACAAACTCTAGAGCAGGCATGTCCAAACTCGATCCTGGAGGGGCGGTGTCTTGCAAAGTTTAGTTCCAACCCCTATCAGACACACTAAACATCTAAAACATCCTTGCAGGTGTGCTGAGGCAAGTTGGAGCTAAAATCTACAGGATATCAGCCCATTGGAAACCCCTGCTCCAGAGAGTCTGTAAAAACAATGGGCTCTGTTTTAACGATCTAGGCACAAAGTCTAAAGCACATGGCACAAAAGCATTAAGGGTGTGTTTGAACACACTTTTGCTATTTTAAGGGCAGAAAAATACGCTCTATGCCCCAGTGCATAGGCTAACAGGGTTGTGCCTATTCTCTTAATAAGTTATGGGTGTGTTTTGAGCATACCGTGCAATAAACCAATCAGAGTCTCATCTTATATTCCCTTTAAAAGTCAGTTGCATCACTCCATGGCACATTTGCTATTTACATGGTGGACTTTGTAAGTGGAAAAACTGAAGCAAGACAACAAGTTAAACAGACCGTCTGCAGCATGAGGATAAAGAACAAGCCTCCTCCATTCAGCCTCTTTCTCTTTACTTTTACTCTTTACTCTTTCAGTTCTGTAGAGTAAGGGAACAGTGTTGTACGCACTCCACTTTAGACACCAGTTAGCCTAAATATTGAACTTTGTTTGTTAAGCACAAAGATTTGTTTCTAAACTGTTTCTAAATTCAGTTTTAATTTCCAGCAAATGAATAAATAAACAATAATAATAACTGAGTTTTATCCAAACAGACTTCTTATTGCCTCATACTGTGATGCATACATCTTCAAAACCTGACAGACAGACAAATCTAAACTTATTTTCATTAAAACAAATATAAAAATGCATAAATAATAGTGCTACTACTAATAATATAACACTAATGCAAATTGACTAAAAAAAGGACCTGGATAGGACTTTAGACCAGGTTTTAGAATATGTCAATGTCGTGGTCTATTTCAGTTCCTCAAATGATCAACACGCCAACAACACACCTTAATACACCTTCTTTTCAGACCAGCACACTCATGAGTCCACAATGTGGTGCAAATTAATTTGCGATTGAAACAACTTAGCGCAAAACATGAAAATTACCATTGCGATGGTCTGAAAATTGCAACAAATCAAGCCATACACGTCTTGCACCTTATTGCGCCAGGTGTTTGATAGAGCCAAATAACTGTAAGCACACGTATCCCAGGGCACATATTTTTTGGTTCTCAAATATGTAGCCCTGGGAATGTATTTCCAATGAAACAAGATGGTTTAAAATACAGTATATAATGATCTATTGACTGAAATAATTAGTTATGTTTTAATATTTGGAATTAAAGAAAACAGATACAGCTAATAATAAAATTCTAAAAAAATCCAAAGGGAATAAAGTCTGACATGCCTTTATAAGGATTTTTTCTCTCTTTCTACAATGGAATACACAGTGCTATAAAATGGCTTACGGACATGAAATATCCGGCCACCGGGACTCATCTTCCATTATTTCATCTTCTTCAGCTTCTATTATTATCTAAAGGAACCTGGCGTTTATGAACTATTAATGTTCAGGCTGATAAATCATGCAACGAAACAGGGAAAGTGAAGCTCTACCGTGAGGGCAGAGAGGTCGTCACATCATGACTTATACATACATGTTTTGCGAGCCGAGTCCTCCACGAATAAAGAAGAGATGTCCTCATCCACGCCGGCCTCATTGCGGGCGATGCAGGTATAAGCACCGGTGTCCTCAAAGTGGACGTTACTGATGTGAACCTCGCTCCCGTTTGCTGAAACACACAGAAATGCACAAAAAAAAAAATACATTAATAAGATTGACTTAAACAGGATTTTCATTTTGAACAATAAATCCTGAGAATTCTGCATTGGTAACATTTCATGCCATCAGTTGCAGACACTTAAAGGGACAGTTCATCCAAAAACAAAAATGTACTCATTATTTATTATCCCTCTATTTGATTTAAACCTGTTTGGTAACCTTTATTTTGATGGTCCATTTGAGTATTAGACTGTCTGCTTAATATCTGTTGATACTGCTGCTAAACAGACATTTAACTGACTATAAGAAACTTTGCAGGTATATGTCAACTTACACTAGCCCCAACCTAACAGTCTACTTATAATATCATGAGAATTAGTTGGCATGTAGATGCAATGTAAAATCAATGTAGATGCAACTTAAATTCAACAAACGGACCATCAAAATAAAGTGTGACCACCTGTTTTAGTTTCATTCTTCTGTTGAAAACACAGGAATATTTAAAAAAATGTCAAAAAATATATATAGATATATATACAGTACCTGACACAAGTCTTGTTGCCTATCCAAGTTTTAGGAACAATAAATAATAACTTGACTTGTAGTTAATAATTTGGTATCAATAGTGGCTTATATGAAAGGCAAAGGCCTCTAGATTATGCTTATTTTACTCAAATGAAATATGATCATGCCTTGATTTTCAATGTTAATTATTTTTAAAATTAATAAGGTGTATGACTCCCATGACTCCCATCTCTGCAATGACTCAAATCACTTATTAATAAAGTCATCTGGAATGGCAAAGAAAGCGTTCTTGCAGGACTCCCAGAGTTCCTCAAGATTCTTTGGATTCATCTTCAATGCCTCCTCCATCTTACCCCATACATGCTCATTAATGTTCATTTCTGGTGACTGGGCTGGCCAGTACTGAAGCACCTTGACCTTCATTGCTTTCAGGAACTTTGATGTGGAGGCTGAAGTATGAAGAGCGCTATCCTGCTGAAGAATTTGCCCTCTCCTGTGGTTTGTAATGTAATGGGCAGCACAAATGTATTGATACCTCAGGCTGTTAATGTTGCCATCCACTCTACAGATCTCTTGCACGCCCCATACTGAATGTAATCCCAAACCATGATTTTTCCTTCACCAAACTTGACTGATTTCCATAAAACTTTTGGCACCATGTGGGTTCCAGTAGGTCTTCTGCAGTGTTTGTGATAATTGGGATACAGTTCAACAGATGATTCATTGGAAAAATAAACCTTCTGCCACTTTTCCATATGATCAACAAGAAGACGACGACTTTTGTCAGGTAGTGTATATGCTAAAGCACATATTTTCTGTGTTGGACAAAACAGCTATTTGTTTTACTTTATTTTTGACTTTTAAACATCCCATATATTCCACCAAATAATCACATAACCTCTGTGCCAAGAACAATGTTTCAATTCTGACCGACTATAAATGAAAACGTAGAACATTACACAGATAATTAGCCAATAAAGCAGCCTTCGCTGAAACGCACACACACACACACACACACACACACACACACACACACACACACACACACACACACACACACACACACACACACACACACACACACACACACACACACACACACACACACACACACACACACACACACACACACACACACACACACACACACAAAAAAAAGACTGAAGTAAACTTTTCAGCTCCTGTAAATCACTCATGACAGAAAAGACTCCATTTCTGTAAGTTCTTCTAATGGGATCGTGTCTGATAACGGTGAAACATTTATAGCGTTCTCAAGTTGTCATGTTAGCTTTAGTCTGAACAGCGAAGTTCGGAGGAACGTTTGTTGATGAGAGGCCCCACAGGGGGGATTGTGGGATTGAGGAAAGATCTAGATCTAGATCATGACAAACACGTCAATCACTGCTACAGTGCAACCGGCAGGCATCTCCACTATATAAAGCTTCTGCAGATTGACAAGATCAACGTCTGCTTGGGTAAAGATGTAAGTTTTTCAGTGTGAAATCAGATGCTGTGAAGACTTTTATCCAGAACAGAGAACTGTACTGATGTTAGAGTTGGGAATCCCATTCATTCACATTTAGAACAGATTCAGTATTAGAAAATGGTTATTAATATTAGTAAATGTCTTTTTTATTGGCCATCTTTCAATTGTTTACAATGCTTATAATACACACTGTTCAATTGTCATTATTTAATAATAGAATATAAAGCATACCTTCCAACACTACCGTTTTTCCCGGGAGTGCCTCGTATTTCACACCCTCCCCCGCTTCTCAGTTTTTTGGTACAGTCCGGTTAACTTTTTAGTTCAGTCGCCATGCACACCGAACCCAACGCGCAACCATCTTCACACCCACTCCCCGCTCTTCTGTTTGCGCGCATCCCCCCCTCACTTCATTTCGCGCACGACCCCGGATAAAATCTCTCAGATTTTATGATCCGACTGTTGGCAGGATATAAAGATAAAATATAACCACATTTGATTTTTTGTTTTTAAACATAAAACATCATTCAAGTTTGGGGTTAGTGTCTTTTTAAAAGATTTTCAAATGAAAATAAAATTGTGAAAATGTATTTCTATTTAAATTAATTCCGTCTATTATGTTTTAAAATGTAATTTGTTCTTGCGAGTAAAGTTTTTTTTAAATAGATTTTTTGACATGATTTCCAATGATGAAAGTTTTCAGTTTCACAGGATCCTTAAAAAAATCCTTCAACATTCTGATTTGATGCTTGAAATTTATTGTTTTAAACAATATATATAAACATATATATATATATATATATATATATATATATATATATATATATATATATATATATATATATATATATATATATATATAATTTTTTTTGTTAATACACTTAATAATATTATGAAAACTGACATATTTGTTTAGATGCAAATTCATTTGAGTCAGAATTATTAGCCCCCCTGAATTATTAGACCCCCTTTTTATTTTTTCCCCAATTTCTGTTTAACAGAGAGAATATTTTGTCAATACATTTCTAAATATAATCATTTTAATAACACATTACTAATAACTGATTCATTTTATCTTTGCTATGATGACAGTAAATAATATTTTTCTAGACACTTCTATACAGATTAAAGGTACATTTTAAGGCTTCACTAGGTTAATAAGTTTAACTAGGTGAGTTAGGGTAATTAGACAAGACATGCTTTGAAAACACTATCATCAGACATGCTGTGAAAATTGTCTTGCTCTGTTACGCATCAATTGGTAAATATTAAAAAAAAATCAAAAGGGGGCTAATAATTCTTCAACTTCAACTGTATACGTGTATAAATTATTTATTCCTTTAAAATATGTATTTTTTCTTTGTTCATTTATTTTATTTTCAGCTTAGTCCCTTTATTAATCTGGGGTCACCACAGCAGATATTACGGATACATACTACAGACAATTTAGCTTACCCTATTCACCTATAGCGCATGTCTTTGGACTTGTGGGGGAAACCGGAGCACCCAGAGGAGACCCACGCAAACACGGGGAGAACATGCAAACTCCACACAAATGCCAACTAAGCAAGCTGAGGCTTGAACCAGCAACCATTTTGCTGTGAGGAGATCGTGCTATCCACTGCATCACCGTGACGCCCTGTTTTTTTCTTAACTGATTTAATTGTCTCATTATTTCTCAGTATATTTATAATTTACCACTCAAATATCTACTTTTTAATAACTAAATAGCCTTTAATGTAGCTGTTAAGCATTTAAAGGACCCAAAATGGGTTTCAGTTGTTTCTGGGTTTCAACTAAGAATACCAAGAGCAGTTTATGAGCACTGCTTATTCATATTTAAACAAAGATTGCATGGGGTCTTGTACACCAATATTTGCACCTGAGATTTCATTATGGAGATAAAGGTTAAGTAATTTTTGCTAATATTATTTGTTATTGATTCCTTATTGAGCATTGAGAGAAGTATATAGAGCATTTAGAGAAATTATAGAAATAACAGTATTTTAACATCTGAGATTTCATTATAGAGATAAAGGTAAAGTAGTTTTTGAAAGTATTATTTGCTAATGTTTTTTATAGAACATTTATAAAAAAATATATAGAGATTTTTTTTACAAAGATAGCATCATTTTTTCAATAATAATATTTGGTAATCATTTCTTATAGAGCATTTGAACCTGGAAACCATGATAACAGTAGAATGTAACACAATCAGTCATAGTAAAAGCTTGTATCCTCTAAGGTAAAGTGTGCAATGAAGGTGTCTTCACGCCATGCTGAAATTACCGTAATTATAAGATTCCAGCAAGTAAAAAGCTTCCACGTCCTAGCAGAGCTCATAATTACAATTTACAAACCGGGAATTTACAATCCTCCGACTTGTGACCTTTGCAGGCTGATTTAGGTGTTAATAACATTGCTAAAGAAATGCATAATCTTGAATCCAAAAATGTGCACACCTCTGAAGAGAAAGTCAAATCTTGTCATGTTTGAAATTATGATAATTACGGTAAGTCAATAAATGCAGTGTTTGTGTCTGTGCCATTAGCAGCATTAGTGTTCAGTTCAAGTTTATTTGTATAGCGCTTTTCACAATAATTGCTTTAAAGCAGTTTTATAAAAGGTGCACATTATAGCATTACAATCAAATTTGGAAAAGTGAAGGTTATTAATTACCATAACTTTATTACTTACAAAACATTTTAACTAATTATTTAGTAACCAATAGCTTTTAACAGTTAAAGATGCTATATGTAAGCTATATGTAATACCATAATATGTTTGCAGATATTTAAGAAACATCAGGGCTCGAAATTAACTTTTTATTTGGTAGCACCGGTGCTCCCAACTTTGAATATTTCAGAGCACCAGAAAAAATTTATGAGCACCCATCAAAAATGAATGCAACAACTATCTAACTAATGCTGTGATGACATAATATTTGTGCAACAATTCAAAAATGAATGTCTAATAATTGTAAGATATTAATGATGACGATGATGTCAATAATACTAACAATGAATTACATTTATCCTTATTATGCTGCCTTGAATATGCTTGACTGTGAGTTATCTGCTATAAATTCTGCTATAATAGTCTGTTACTTTATGATAAATAAATTTATGGTTTGCATCAAACACAAACAAAGCATTGCAGTAAGAAATATTTATTTTGTACTATTGCTTTAATATGCATGTCAATTTAATAAATAATATTTCTGCTACTAAACAAACTTAAGATTATACTAAATCATTCAATTCAAGGCTGAAAGTCGCAAAACAGTCATCAGTAACTAAATAGAAAAATAATATTCATTTCAAGAAAAAGCGGACAAAAGAAAGGAAGAAAAGTCTCACTTTAAAAAGTTTTGGTTTCAGTTTGTGTCATTTTAATGCTCAGTCTCGTTATGCGCTGATTTTCATTTTTCTGTGTTTGTGGAAAGCAGATAAGTCAGTCGACCCAATATATGAGCAGGCAGAGCAGGATTCTCCCAATGACTGGCGCAATACCGTTTTTTGTTACAAGCAGCATCAGTTTAAAATTAGTAAAGGCGAGCTTCTTTGGCGATGGTGTTTACAGTGTTAGATTTTACATTTAGTGGACATTTGTGCAGAACGTGAGATTCTGTGTACTTTTCACTCCTTAGCCATTTGCATTACCTGCGGTCACAAAAGCTCCCTGTCATCTGACAGCGGAAAGCCTTGAGTGATTGACAGCTAATATGAACCAATATAGCGGCAGGGAAGAGCGATTCAGCATATTTTTAGAAGAAAAGTAACTATTATATGCTCCCAAATACATTATGAGGTCGCAGAGCTAAAATTTCGGTCGCAATTTTAAGCCCTGAACATGCTAAATGAACCTATGTGCTTACCTGAAAAACAATGCTAAGGTCAGATATTCTACTTTCAAAATGTGAGTTACGTGCGGGAACATCTGTCTTTGTTTTAGTCCCTTTAATCCACCCACTGCCAAATTAGCCAATCATATTTCAGCACCCAAAGTTGCCTTGGTGGAAAACAGCGTTCAGTCAGGAATGCTCTTAAAGTGTTTGTCCGTAAAAATGAAACTCCACAGGTTTTACAAATGTAAACATTAGGTGAGCAGGTTACATTGTAACCCCGTGTCCTAACAACACACTACATGATGAGATTTGCAGTGATAAGCAATTTGGCTGTTTACACCAGTCGAAACACATCAGGAATTTAAATAGAGCCATTCAGAAGCACAAAATAGTGCACTTACTGCACTCCAACAAAATAGTATGATTTATAATATAATTAAAACATAATAAACCTCTTTAACATTATTAAATGTAGATGCTGAATCTGACATCAACACTAATATGTTGGTCTCATCAATCTGGCAACCTGCGCTTGCGTGTGTTTTGAACCAGGCCTGCAAAACCTAGTTCAACCTCTGGGTGTCAAACTAACATACTGCACCTTTGAAGTTATTATACATAAACTAAGGCTGCACAATATATTTCAATCATAATCAAATCTGCACAGGATCTGCAATATCATGTTGTAATTAACAAAACTTGACTTTATCCAATAGGCAGGGCCAGATGGAATCAGTGGATGTTTTTTGCTTTTTCTGCGGAGATTTTTTGTAAAAATCAGCAGATTTCTGCGGAATTATTTTGGGAGTATCCAGCGGAGTATCATAACTAAAACCTTAGTATATGAAATAAAAAGTAATAAATTACTGAATAAAAACAGAATAAATTTTGATTTACACATTTACTCAAGTTAATAAACAGAATTAATGATGGGCTAAAAATCTGCAGAAATCTGCGGCAAATCTGCGTAATTCTGCGCGCGCAGATTCCGTGTGGGCATATCAATAGGCTCATTTTTATGTGTTTTTAAGCCCTGTAAATGTAAGATTTCAAGCAAAGTCAAACCATTTGGGCACAAGACAAAATTATTGTTTAATATTTATACAATAAAGAATATACAGTGGTAATTCATATTTGAATATTGCATTTCTGAACCTCAATGCTGTTAGACTCCATCGGAAACTGATGTTGTTATATTTTGCTTTATTGTTTTCATGTGTGCTTTATTTTATTTGGTATAGTTTTGTATAATTGTGTATATTTTATGCAGATGCACTTCTCTAAAATTAGGAAGACTTTCCAAATAGAGTTACTCATGTCATCTTGTGACATTATATTCAAATCGCAAAATGTATCACAGAAAAAAAATATTGTAATATCAGTTTTTCCAGTATCGTTCAGCCCTAATATAAACATAGTTAAACCTGCAGTTATATCGTATATACTGTAGTTGATGTATATGTGTACATGTTCAATGAAGTGTATTTTTATATATAGTGTCGTCAGGTGATGTGTTTGTACCTTGAAGTGTGAGCTGTTTGGAGAGTTTAGTGGTGATGTCCATGCCGTTCTTCAGCCAGGACAGCTGTGGGTCAGGGATGCCCTCTGCATAGCACCGCAGACTGGCTGTGACGCCCGGCTCACGTGCCTGGCTCTCTGGGTACACTCGGATAACAGGAGGGACTGTCAGAACAACAGAGAAAAAAAGGGTGAATGAACACTTGAACTCCAGAGTTGGTCATTTTTTATTTTCTTTTGTAATTCATTAACTTTGTTGAAATAAAACCGACATCTAAAATAACATTTTCCCCCCCTATATATGTGTATATTTCTTTCTAACATAGTTTTTATTCAAATTACAAAACAGAAAAGAGCTATGAGCATTTCTACCTTTAATAACAGATAAAAAGTTGAAATTATTCACACTCCAGTGATTTTTTTCTTCTTCAAATAATTCTCAAATGATGTTTAACAGAGCAAGGATTTTTATTTTTTTTTTTTTACAATATTTCCTATAACATTTTTTTCTACTGGAGGAAGTCTTATTTGTTTTTTTATGTTAGAATAAAAGCAGTTTTTAATAATAATAATAAAAAATCAAGGTCAATATTATTAGCCCTCTTAAGCAATTTTTTTGATTGTCTACAGAACAAACCACTGTTATAAAAGGACTTGTCTAATTACTCTACCTAACCTAATTAACCCAATTAACCTAGTTAAGCCTTTAAAAGTCAATTTAAGCTGAATACTAGTGTCTTGAAAAAAAAAAAACTTCTTTCTGTTAAACAGAAGAAAAAAAAACCTAATTCTAAGCTAATAATTTAGGAGGGCTAATAATTCTGACTTCAACTGCACCACAGTGGTCAAAATGACCTTATGAATTTCAGTGTCAGCCACTTTTCCCCGTGACTTTGAATATGCGTGCCTCTGTTGCCTAGCAACTTCCTGCTAACATAATCATACATTACCTTCATCAAAACATTACCTTTCTTCAAATATGTCTTTTAAAACAGCATATTGACTGCTGTGAAAAAGCCTTCTTCGCTGCTTGTAAAAGTGAAAATGAAAGTGAGGAATGAACCTTCAAGAGGGGTCTAGTAGCCTAACTAAATATTTATATACTGTATTACCAAAAAGGTGGTATTATTTGTATAATAATGTTATTAAATATGATCAAATACATTCAAAGCTTAATTTTAAAATTTCAATAAAAGCTTTGAATGTAGAATAATTCAACGTCTTATATGAGAATGGCCAGAACTACTAATATACAGGGTTCATATACATCTTTAGTTCTAGAATTCCATGAGTTTTCCATGATTTTTTCAAGACTTTCAAGTCAATTTTCATGACCTAATGTTCCATGCAATGTCTACATATGCATGATAAAAGAAAAACAATGCATGTTAAAATTTATTGCAGCATATGGTAAAACACGCAACAATCAGTTTAGTTTCAATTTGCTTTAGATCAGGGGTCACCAAGACGGTGCCCGTGGGCACCAGGTAGCCCGCCAGGTTCACATGAGTTGCCCGCAGGCCTGTTCTAGAAAATAGCTCACCATAGCACCACATATGAGTAAGCTGCATCTAATATTTTTATAGGTAGTCTTTTTTAATCACACTTGCATTGGTGTAAATTTGAAAATTACTTTAAGTTATATACTAAAAAAACTTTAAAAACTATTTCAGACAAATGAAGTGTTGCATATTGATATTTATCTACCTTGTTAAATCATTGTTGACAACTACTGTGAGAAATCATTAACATGATCAATGTCTTTACAAAGATGAATATTATTAATTATTAATAATAACATATAATTAAAAGTAAATTAAGAAAAATGTGTTATTTATTAACTGGTAGCCCGTCATATTAATCGGTACCCAAGAAGTAGCTCTCAGTTTCCAAAAGGTTGGTGACCCCTGCTTTAGATAATGCGTGAAAGTATGCAATTGGCCAAGGACAGAAAAGAAGTAAATAACCTGCAGTATATTCAAGGTTACAGACAGTTTTCCATGACTTTTCGAAAACTTTTCCAGGCCTGAAAAATGCCACGTCAAAATTCCATGACTTTTCAAGGTTTTCCATGACCGTATGAACCAAATTCCAGTTATTCTAGTAGTAGCATCATGTACTGTATGCTTAGAATCAGTATAAATTGAGTACCCAGTAACAACAGAGACCCTAAATATTACTGAAGAAAAAGTATAAAGACTTCAGTTTTACTCAAGTCAGAGTACAAAACTTGATCTGTGAAGTGCAAAATAAAAATAATTAGTTCGTTCGTTCGTTCGTTCGTTCGTTCGTTCGTTCGTTAATTAATTAATTAATTCATTCATTCATTCGTTCATTCGTTCATTCATTCGCTCATTCATTCATTCATTCGCTCATTCATTCATTCATTCATTCATTCGTTCATTCATTCATTCATTCGTTCATTCATTAATTCAAGAATGTTTTAATGCAATATCCCAAAAGCTCATAAAAATAGATGCAAACATGTATTACTTAGTCAAAAACATAATTAAATATTAAAACAAATGATATTTCAATACAAAAGACAAGCCTAGAACAATAATAAACACATTCCTTTTATTTAACCAGTTGACTTTATTCGTAAGATATGATAGGAAACAGGAGGAAGTGTTTGGACAGCAGTTGCAGGGCATATTTTGAACACGCAAGGGGGTTGATTTAATGAAATGCTGTGCTTCAAGGCACAGGGAGCAAAAACCTGAGCCTTAAGCTCCCAGACTATTTACTGTGGAGTTCAGCTTACGATTGGAAAACAGAAATCATTTAGTGTAAAAATCGCGAGCTCAGGCTCTCATGGTGTTCCAAGATCAGCTCATTGGTAATGAGCAGATTATGATAAACAGTAAAGCGTGTGAAAAACAAAGTCATGCATGAAGGAAACATGGGAAAGCATATCAGCAGATCCACAGTGTAATAGAGTTCTGGAAAGAATAGAAATCAGTTTAAGAGTAAACTCTTAATGACTAAATTGAAGAACTAAAGCATTTGTTGTCATGACTTTTATCATATTAACAGTATATGTACATTTTTCTGAATGTATGTTTTTTGTTATTTATTTAACATTTTTAGTTTTTTTTATTATTTATAGGTCATATTAATATTACAGTAGTAACCGATACAAAAAATACTATACGTGTACATCAATTTACAGGTAAAGTCAACCTCTAAACCTCCAGTTGTCATTCTATAATGCTTTCCCGCACAAAGGATCATTGGTGCCTGAAGTGTCCATTAGCTGTTCCCTTCAGAACCCTTCATTCCGAAGGGCCTTTCAAAGTGGCCAGATTTAAACACTTCGATTTGGAACGGCACTTTAATATGGCAGTCATGATTGTTTTCAATCAGAAGTGCTCTTTAGAGGGCAACACATCCCATTGGAAACACAGCGTCAGTGTTTCAGACAGATTTAGAATTAAGGTGTTGTAATAATGTACAGTATGTGAAATAATAATGTGCTATTTGAACATGTTATTGCATGGCTATCTTGATTCTGATTGGTCAGTTATTATATTCCGAGGTATGTTTTTCCAGATAACAACCACCAAAAATAATAACAATTTTATCTGGGTACTTCAAATGTATGTATGTGTATATATATATTGTGCGTATTTACAGTCACCAGCCACTTTATTAGATACACATTGGTACCATTGGCACAACTGGGCCCAAAGTGTGCCAAGAAAATATCCCCAACATCATTACACCAGCCAAAACCATTGATACAAGCCAGGATAGATCCATGCTTTCATGGTGTTGACATCAAAATCTGACCCCGTCTGAATGTCGCAGCAGAAATCGAGACTCATCAGACCAGGCGACGTTTTTTGCCAAACTACTATTGTCCAACTTTGGTGAGCCAATTCGAATTGCAGCCTTAGTTTCCTGTTCTTAGCTGACAGGAGTGGCACCCGGTGTAGTCTTCTGCTGCTGTAGCCCATCCGCCTCAAGGTTGGACGAGTTGTGCGTTCTGCAGACCTCTGTAGTAACGAGTGGTTACTTGAGTTACTGCCTTTCTATCAGCTGGAACCAGTCTGACCATTCTCCTCTGAAATAAACAAGGCATTTACGCCCACATAACTGCGGCTCACTAGATATTTTCTCTTTTTCGGACCATTCTCCGTAAACCCTAGAGATGGTTGTGCATGAAAATCCCATTAGATCAGCCAGTCTGGCACCAACAACCATGCCATGTTTAAAGTCACTGAAATCACCTTTCTTCCCCATTCTGATGCTTGGTTTGAACTGCAGCAGATCATCTTGACCATGTCTAAATGCCTTAATGCATTAAGTTGCTGCCATAATTAGAAATTTGCATTAACAAGCAGTTGGACAGGTGTACCTAATAAAGTGGCCGGCGAGTGTATTCATGCATGTATGTAGCTTGTGTATGCAGTATATTTACATAGCTCATATTTAACCCTTGTCTAATGTTCAAATTTACTACTCTTGTTAAGTTTGTGGCTGTTTTTGCCTCAGTGACTTTTTATTGTCATTTTTTGATTGCAATACTATAAAAGCATATAGGCAGCATGGTAGCGCAGTGGGTAGCACAATTGCTTCACAGCAGCAAGGTTGCTGGTTCGATCCCTTGCTGGGTAAGTTGGGATTTCTGTGTGGAATTTGCATGTTCTCCCTGTGTTGGCGTGGGTTTCCTCTGGGTGCTTCGCTTTCCCCCACAGACCATAGCTGCATCTCAAATGGCACACTATACACCAGGGGTCACCAACCCTGTTCCTGGAGAGCGACCTTCCTGCACATTTCAGTTGCAACCCTGACCAAACACACCTGTTTGTAATTATCAAGTGCTGCTTTAGGTACTATTAATTGGTTCAGGTGTGTTTGATCAGGGTTGGGACTGAATTCTGCAGGAAGGTAGCTCTCCAGGAACAGGGCTGGTGACCCCTGCTATACACTATGCACTATGTACTTATGCACTTACACACTCAACCGCAAAGTAAATGTATGTAGTGTCGTCCCAAATGGCACACTAATGTTTTTTTACCAAGTGGAAATTCAAACCGTTTCCTTGATGTTATGTCAGTTTACAAATGTAAACATTAGGTGATGGTTGCCAAATCAGTGAAATAAATGACCAAACTATCAAATTATACCTGCCATGAGTATGACTGCATTCACCATCGGGAGGCGCTATAATCACTCTTATAGGACTATGTTGCTTTTACAATCCAAAATAAATTATTCAACATGCGATAGCTCCGCCCCTTACGCTATGTGAGCAAAACTGTGGTCGTTAAGTGCGTGAAGTGTCCATTATTACACAATTCATTTTAGCGGCTGAATGAGTGCATCATCCGGATAATTAAAGTGCCCTTATTAATTTTAGAGTTTTCAGTGTACTTAAACTATTTATACTACAAAATGGCATAGAATTGTGCATAATTATGCGATTTGGGATGCAGCTAATGACTCCAAAGACATGTGGTACAGGTGAATAACGTAAGCTAAACTGTTCGTAGAGTATAGCTGCGTCCCAAATGGCACACTATACACTATGCACTCATGCACTATGTACTTACGCACTTACACACTCAACAGGATAGTATATGTATGTAGTGTTGTCCCAAATGGCACACTAATGTTTTTTTACTAAGTGGAAATTCAAACCGTTTCCCTGATCACGTTTGACGGTTGCCAAATCAGTGAAATAAACAACAGAATTATCAAATAATACCTATCGTGAGTATTGTCGCATTCACCATCGGGAGGCGCTATAATCACTCTCGTAGGAGAATTTTGCTTTCTCCATCCAAAATAAATAAAGTTATCCAACATGTGCGTCCGATAGCTCCGCCCCTTCCGCTACGCAAGCAAACCTGCGGTCGTTGAGTGCGTGAAGTGTCCATCATTCCACACTTCATTTTAGCGGCTGAATGAGTGCATCATCCGGGTAATTAAAGTGCACTTATTATTTTAAGAGTTTTCAGTGTGAACACACTACTTACACTATTTATACTACAAAATGGCGTAGAATAGTGCATAAGTATGCGATTTGGTGTGTGAATGACTGCGTATGGATGTTTCTCAGTGATGGGTTGCAGCTGGAAGGGCATCCGTTGTGTAAACCATATGCTGAATAAGTTGGCGGTTCATTCCGCTGTGATCAGAATCAGAATCAAATAATCCAGATCAATGTAATATTTAGCATTGAAAACCGCCTGGATATACTTTACCCCTTACTTAACCTATTTTATTCTTTTAAAATGCATCACAGGACCTGTTGTAATTGTTCTTTGTTAAATTTGTTGTGATTATATTAATATTATATAAGAAAAAGATACATTATAATTTCTGTTAAATCAGCTACACTAAAATATCCCATGTTCCCTTCTCCAATGAACCCATGTTGTTTTTCATTCTTATTCTTTACTTATAGCTCAACCTAGATTTGATATAAAATAAAATAATACCTATGGACTGGCTTTTCTTTCTGTAGCTATATCCATATATATATATATATATATATATATATATATATATATATATATATATATATATATATATATATATATATATATATATATATATATATATATATGTGTGTGTGTGTGTGTGTGTGTGTGTGTGTGTGTGCATGTGCACCTGTATCAATCTCTGTGTGTATTTTATTACCTGGGGATCGAGCTGAGATTGTCCCCAGTGTGAAACGCATCAAAGCTGACAGCTCTATCACAAAATTCTCCTGGCCCCTCATCTCCTCCAATCTCCCTCCTTTTATTCCTCTGCCCTCCTTTTCTTTGTTTCCCCCCCCGTGCTTGATTTTTCTGTGAGAATAAGCTAGTGTTTCAGCTCTCCAGCATGTTAGTCTGCCATCGCTGGACCGAATAAATTCCCTGTGTGTGTATTTGTTCCTCCGTGAAATCGAGAGTCAGATTTATTAGTTTGTCTTTGTCTCTATTGGTGTGCCGACGTGTCTATTACATGCGTGTGTTATTCTGCGTCGGCGCTGATGAGCTTTCAGTCTCCTCGATTAGAGTTTCCTCTCCATTTCACCACCTGTGAGACTCAGCGGGTCTCTGTGAACCTGTCCGACCCCTTTCATTTTCCCCGCTAACACTGCTCTCAGACATCTGCGTGCTATTCTGGCTCTTTAAAAACACCCACTCGCACAAATGTGTATCTGCGTGCATGGTACAGTCGACGTCAGAATTATTAGCCCCCCTGAATTATTAGCCACCGTGTATATTTTTCTCTCTCAATTTCTGTTTAACACATTTCTAAACATAGTATTTTTAATAACTCATTTCTAATAACTGATTTCTTTTATCTTTGTCGTTATGACAGTACATAATGTCTTACTAGATATTTTTCAAGATAGTAGTCTTCAGCTTAAAGTGACATTTAAAGGCTTAACTAGGTTAATTAGGCAAGTTAGGGTAATTAGTCAAATCATTGTATAATGATGGTTTGTTCTGTAGAGTGTAGACAATCGAGAAAAAAAAAATGCTTAGGGCAGGGATGTCCAAACTCTTTCCAAAAACTGCTTTATTTCTTATTTGTTCTAGAATAAAAGCAGTTTTAAATTTTTTAAAACCATTTTCAGGCCAATATTATTAGAGCCCCTAAGGCAGGGGTGCCCAAACTCGGTCCTGGAGGGTCGGTGTTCTGCAGATTTCAGCTCCAACTTGCCTCGACACACCTGCAAGAACATTTTTAGAAAGACTAAGAGCTTGATTAGTTAGTCCTGGTGTGTCTGATTTGGGTTGGAACTAAACTTTGCAGGACACTGGCCCCAAGAATCAAGTTTGGGCACCCCTGCCTTAAGGGGTCTAATAATATTGACCTTAAAATGGTTTTAAAAAATCAAAACTGCTTTTATTTTTATAACAAATAAGAAATAAAACAAATGCAACTTTTTTCCAGAAGAAAAAAAAAATATAGGAAATACTGAGAAAAATCCCTTGCTCTCTTAAACATAATTTTAAAAAATTCACAGAAGGGCAATTCATATTTGTATATTTATATGTTCATATGTACATCTATAGAAAATATAGGGGTAGTTCACCAAAAAATAAGTATATCTGTGAATATTTGCTTACCTTAAAAAAAAACACTTCAAACCCAGTTAGAGGTTTTTTTTTTTTTTTTTGGTTCAGTTGGTTAAACACTAAAGGAGATATTCTGAAGAATGTTGGAAACCTGTTTTTCCTGATATGGAAGTCAAGGGTTACAGGTTTGTAATATTTTTCAAAATATTTTCTTTTGTGTTTTGTGTTCAACAGAAAAAATAAATAAATAAATAAAAAAACTCAAACTGGTTTGTAACAAGTTAAGGGTGAGTAAATATTTTCGGGTGAACTATCCCTTTAAGAAAATTGATAAATGTAGGACAAATGCTCTGTTTCACTGCACTAACTAGATTTATAAAAGGTCATAAAAATGTAGTATTAGTTTTATTCTATATACAGGCCTGGTAACATTTCTTCTGAATAATAATAATAATAAAAAAAAAACTCATTTACAGCGTTTTCTCTCCAAGATGACAACTGACTGTTGATTAAAATAAAATATTTTATTTTTTGCTTTTGAAAGCAGAGTTATTTCACCAACTATTGATTTCTTAACTCTTCTGAAGTGAAACATTGGTATTGTGTCATGTGAGAATTTATATAAACAGGTATGATAAAAGCTGACGCAGTGGCGCAGTGGGTAGCACTGAGAAATGTTCTGTTTTACTGGATTTATAATAGGGTTTTGTTTGATTAAAAATTTTAATATTTGTTTTATTCTATACACAGGCCTGGTAACATTTCTTCTGAATAAAAGTAATTTCAATAAATAATCCATAAAATATTGATTTCTTAACTCTTCTGAAGTTAAACATTGGTGTTGTCACGAAAATTTATAAAAACATGATTGATAAAAATGACTCTTTTTTTTGTTATTTTGATTGTCATTCTTTGATCTAAACAACATCTTTGTTATGCTACATATTTAAGAAAGACCATCAGTAGTTTGTAGAACATTAATAAGTTTTACTCAAACACATAAATAGAAATTGTAAATACTGTTTGGCCAAAACATTACTAATGTTTCTACTTCAAAGCAGTTAGGAAAGTAACTTATGGAAAAAACTTAATTTGCAACTGAAGAGTCCCAATTCAAAAACTTCTAAGTGCCGTCTGAAATTTCCTTTTTCTAAGCCTGCTTTGTTCATGTTTAATTATTTTACTTGAAAGATATGAAAATAACCTATTATTTGGCCAAAACGTGAAATCACTGCACCTACACGAAGGAGCTTGAGAAAAAAAAAAAGTCTCATTTTAGAAATAAAATTCAGATGGTACTTAAAGGCTTTTTTGTGTGTGTCTAAACTCTTCAATCACAACAAATAAAATATATTTGTTTCCCCCCAATTGCCATGTTCTGGTGCTGTACATAACACAATTTGTATTAAAATATAGAAAAAAACCTACCTTGTAACATTAAAGTCAAAATTATTAGCCCTGCTTTGAAATTTTAATAAAATCCCAAGTGTTGCTTCACAGAGAAATTTTTAATAACTAATTTATAATAAACCAAATTGTTTTGTCTTTGCCAAGATGGCTGTGCATAACATTTTTGTAATTTTCATTCAAGATCCTAAGGGGGCTAACAATATTGTTTAAAAATGCTTTTAATCCAGACTTCAACTACAAAAAAAAAAGACTTTTCCCAGAGGAAAAAAATATTAAAGTAAATACTGTGAACTTTGTCTTGGTCTGTTTAACAGCACTTGGGAAATATTTAGAAAAGGATACAAGTTTTAGAAGAGGGCTAATCATTTGGACTTCAACTGTACATCCAGTACATCTAAAATATATATATATATATATAAATTGAAATGGTCTCTTATGTTTTTTTCCCACCGTTAATATAAATACATACATCAGAGAGAGGGTTATAAAAGTTTTTCGTTTTTGTTTGTTTTATTCACCTAAGTCAACAATAAAGCAAAGCCCTGCCTGCAAAACAAAACAACATCATTACATTGTCATTATTCCAAACGGAAAAGGTGCTAAGGACAATCATTTAAAGCCAAAATGTTTATGTGTGCAGTGCAGGAAGTTAATTAAAAGCACTGTGTCTGCCATAGAGAAATGTAAACAATTTAACATGAAGAGATAGTTCACCTGTGCATTTTTGGTTGTTAAAACATTCAACAAAAAAAAAAAAAAAATAATAATAATAATAATAATTTTTTTTAAAAATGATTAAAAATTCTATAAAATAAAATAGATTTGGTACAACTGGAGTTGAAATGTGATGAAATAAAAAATGGGGGGTAAATTGTGAATTGGTAAATAAATAAATAAAAGTAAAACATTCTGCAGCTCCTGGTCATCAGGGCTCATAATTAGGTAAAGGAGAGAAAGCGGAGGCCCTGTGACTCAGACAGAAGAAGGAAATGTGTGCCGTTTCCATAATTAATTCCCTATTTCCTCCAGCTCTGACCACCATTAATTGCTAGGCAACGACTCTGGAGGCCAGTTCAATTGTTTTTCATCCAATTAAAATGTGATGTTATCATTGCGAGCCATTTGATTGCTCCGTGTTTCATGTGTCTATGAGAAACGCCAAAGGAAACAGTAAGAGTACAATTGCGTAAACACAGAGGGCCACGAAGATGCTAACACCCATTGGCCACCATTTAAACACCCATTTGCCCTATTTTTATAACAACAACAACAATAATAATAATAATAATAATAATAATAACAATAATAATAATAATAATAATAATAGTACATTTATTATATAATTATAATACAGCTATTTCATTATGTATAAATGTACATCTAATATTTTTATATATTTATTGTTAGCCTTATTTACGTATGCATTATATCATTTGCACATACATTAATATTTAAAATATATATATTTTTAAACTAACTATAAAATTGTATAATAATAATAATAATAATAATAATAATAATAATAATAATTATTATTATTATTATTATTATTATTATTATTATTATTATTATTATTATTATCATTATTATTATACTAATGCCACCACCAATACCACTACTATTACTACTAGTACTATTATCATTGTTGTTTTTTAAATAGAATTTTATATAGATATTTAATTATTCATAGCAAGAATTAAAACCACAATTAATATAATTATTTTCCCTTCAATTAATTTTATTTATTATTTATTTGTCTGTTAAATATGTATAAAAACACCACCGCATTGATCACAGAATATTTTAGCTATTACTATGACATGCAAATATAACATATAACATGCCATATATCATGTAGGATGATATGTTGTCAAATCAACATAGCGTGACTGCATATGTATACTTTATTGTCTGTCTGTCTGTATGTCTGTCATCCATCCATCCACCTATCCATTCATCCATCCAATTGACAGTGCTTGTACAGTACATCACATACCATTAACCTGCAGGGTGTGTGTCTGGAAGAGCTGCTCGTATCCGTCAGCATGGCAGGTGTAGTTGCCCATATGTGTAGTGGTCACCTTGGTAATGTACAGTGATCCATCATCTCCGAAATCCTGTTAAAAATACACAAAACCACATCAGTGCGACCTTACAGAGTGAGAGATTATGGTACACGGGTGCAAAACAACAATGTCGGAGAGCACTACTATAATCAACCAGGGCGCCATTACAAAAAATCTGCAAATCTGCAGAGTGTAATCAGACGTCTAAAAACCGGACTGCAAAGAGAGCTTGTTCTGTGGCATGGTGAAAGGAAAATACTGAGAGAAATAGAAGAAGAAAATGAGGGCGAGAACTGTTAAAAAACAGGGTAATCAATAGGAGCAGATTGTGGCGGACATTTGCATCAGTTTTCCTGCAGGCCATCATTACAGCTCTACACACACATGGACATGCACACACACATTATTTCTGAGAAAAAAAATCTCACTTAAAGAGACCGTGAATCCAAAAATCCCAAAGTTTGACATTGTTTCGTTGCTTTCATTTCAATACACTTAAAGTGATAGTTGTATGCAAACATGCAGAAAATGCTTGCACATGTTAATATCGGCTGATAAATCACCCACATGAATTTAAAGCCAGACTGTACATCAACTGTAAGACATGGATAAACAGTGGAGAAATAATTAAATTTAATAAATTATTTTAATAAATAAATATATAAATATAAGAAGGTGACGCAATGGCGCTGTGGGTAGCATGATCTCCTCACAGCAAGAAGGTCGCTGGTTTGAGTCTCGGCTGGGTCAGTTGGCGTTTCTGTATGGAGTTTGCATATTCTCCCCATGTTCGCGTGGGTTTCCTCTGATTTCCCCCACAGCCCAAAGACATGCTAATATTGACGTAGTGTATGTGTGTGAATGAGTGTGTATGTGTGTTTTCCATCATTGGGTTGCAGCTGGGCATTCGCTGCCTAAAACATATGCTGGATAAGTTGCGGGTTCATTCCGCTGTGGCGACTGCAGAATAATAAAGGGACTAAGTCGAAAAGAAAATTAATGAATGAATAAATAAAATAACTAATAAATCATATTAATAAATTAATAAATAATTAATACCAACTAATAAATAATTATTTTTTAACCAAACCAATTTAAGTCATTTTAACTTGCAACAATTAAGCTGACTTTAAAATTTGTTTAGCTCAAAAACATAAGTTGTACCGTGATTAACTTTGTAAATTAAGTTACTATTTATTAAATCATTTTTTTAAGTGTGCACAGTTTTAACAGCTCAATTGATTGTGCACTACTATTACAGAAGCAAAACGCTGCTCACAACAGGCCACAACCTCGATTGTGCAAAGAACCAAATAAACAAGCCTCTTTCGTCCCATTGTGCGCTTAATGAGTGGAAACAGCAGCACAGAAAAAGAAAGGCGAAACAAAAGGAGCCTCTGAATATGAAACAAAATCAGATCGAGCTGAGTCATTTGAAAGTCTAATGATAAGAACAGAAGAAAGACGGATCATAAAGCAACAAGCAGCAGACTGAAGACTAAAGAGAAACGCCATCAAATCCAAACAAAAAAGCACACCAAGCTAATGAATTCAAACGCCACAGTTTTCACAAGGTCAGACGGCCTTTCCTGACATCCCGATGGCAGAAACAACCCAAGGGTTCCTTCAAGGGCAATTCAGAGCCTTCTGATTAAACATGTTAATTTTTCGTTGATTAGACAGCTGCATGCAGATTAAGCCAGAATGATGCTGCATGACCGAAAACACTTGGAATCAGTTCATTCAGACTATTCATTTGTTTTTGTTGTTCATCTCATTCAGATGATTCATTCAAAAGAATGATTTGATTCTCTGTGTAATAATTTTTTTTGCGAAAAGTTGTTTGTAATGTAATTTGATAGTATATAATGCTATAATTGTTATGTTTATAACTAAACAGAAGGGTGTCGCTGTCGCCTCCCAGCAAGGTTACTAGTTCAAGTCCCAGTGGGGTCAGCTGGCATTTCTGTGTGGAGATTCCATGTTCTCCCGTGTTGGCGTGGGTTTTCTCGGGTGCTCTGGTTTCCCCCACAAGCCAAAAGACATAAGCTATAGGTGAATTGTTGCAGTTGGAAGGGCATCCGCTGCGTAAAACATGCTGGATAAGTTGGTGGTTCATTCCACTGTGTGACCCCTGATTAATAAAGGGACTAAACGGAAGGAAAATGAATGAATGAATGAATAAATAACAAACAGATTTACATTTAGTTCATTGTGTCATAGAATTAATACTCTGTTCTTTCTTTTAGCTTAGTCACAGATCTATCACGGTGTCATCACAGTGGAATGAACCAACAATTACTCAATAAATTTTACATTATGGATATGTTTTACGTGGCGGTTGCCCTTCCAGTTGCAACCCAGCACTGAGAAAACAAAAACTCGTAAACCCCTAGAGCTGGGAAAACATTCTCTGTTCTCTGATATCTAAATAGAAGGTATGTGGCTTAGGTAAGTGCAAAAAAAAGAAGAAAGCAAATAAAAAAAAAAATAAATCTCCAGAAACGGATTTACATGTCTATTTTTGATGCTATAAAGTAGCCCTAATATGACATGGATGTATTTTTATATACCATATTTGGTAAAGTCATGAATATTAATGAGCTCTAGTCTGGCAATCCTGCAGCTCATGTTAGATGACTCCATAAAACGCAGGTTGCCAGATTGACGACACAGAACCACTGCGGCAGAACTACAGCATGAACTACTATACCAATGATCACCTCACATACTAATTATGTGCTTTATTCACTGCTAAATGCCACTAATGTAAGTTTAAATATTATTTTGCGTGACATTTATTTCTGTACTGAAAGCAGCAACAGGCAGTTTACCTCAGATCTTTAAAATTAAATAACTACTCAACATATAGTTTGAACGAGTGTTACTAAATCAACAAATAACTCTATATAAATAAGTGTCTATATAAATAAGTGTGAACTTTTTATAATGTTAAAGACATTTAATATGCATTAATTAGATTAAAAACCTTACCATTTCAATGGAGAGCAGTGCACTATTTTGCGCTTTTGATTTACACCCGGCGCAAGACATGCATGGCTCTATTTGTTGCTATTTTCAAACCTGCGCAACTACAATTTTCACATTTTGCGTCACGTTGTTTAAATAGCAAATCCATTTGCGCTACTTTGTGACCTCATGGTCATGCTAGTCTGAAAGGGAGGTGTGTAAAGGTGCATTGTTGGGGTGTTGCTATTTTGAGGAACTGAAATAGATTGTGCCATTGACCAACTAAATGAAGGTCTAAAGTCAAATGCAGAGCGCATTAGTTATGTGCCTATGTGTGTGTGTGTGTGTTTGTGTATATGTGTTTTTTTTTTTTTTCCAGTTCATTCATGACAATTTGCATTTGTATAATGCTATTATTATTAGTTGTATCATTTTTTATATGCATATGTGTAATTGTTTAATAAAAACAAGTTTAGATTTGTCCACCTGTCGGGCTTTAGAGATGTATGCATCAGAATATGGGTCAGAAGAATCAAAAGTGTTTGGATATAACTTAAGTAAGTTTAAACAAACTTTTAGAAATAGTTTTGGAACAAATCTTTGCACTTAACAAACAAACTTTAATATGTAGGCTAATGGATGTTTTTAGTGGAGTGAGTACAGCGCTGTTTCCTTATCCACAAAAGTAAAGGAGTTGTGTAAAGAGTAAAAGTAAAGAGAAAGTAAAGAGGACAAATGGAGGAGGCTCATTCTTTATCCTTGCACAGATGGTCTTTAACTGTTTTCTCGTTAATGAAGCGTTCAGTTTTTCCACTTGTAAAGTCTGCCATGTAAATAGCAAATGGTATGGTAAGACTCTGATTGGTTTAATGCATGTTATGCTCAAAACACCCCCATAACTCATTAAGAGAATAAGCACAACCCTGGAAGACCAAGAACCCTGCACAGAATGTATTTTTCCCGTCCTTAAAATAGCATAAGTGGATTCGGACATGCCCCTAATGCTTTTGCGCCATGCACTTTAGACTTTGTGTCTAGAACGTTAAAATAGAGCACATACTAAACCAACAAATAACTCAGGGTGTACTTTTAATAATGTTAAAGATATTTAATATTAGATTAAAAAAACATTTTATTGGAGAGCAGTGCACTATTTTTCACTACTGGTATTTAAATGTTTCTGTTGTGTTAAATTTTGTGTGTTTTCTACCAAGGCAACCCAGAGTGCTGTAACATGATTATATAAACTGGTAGTAGGCTGGTTGTAGAGAACAAAACAAAGACAGACATTCTGGCACGAAAACATTTCACAAATTTTAAAAGAGAATAACTTTAGTTTTGTTTTTAGATTGTCAAGTATGTTCACTTAGCATGTTTCTTAAATATCTGCAAACATATCATGGCATCATTATGCTTTAGAAGAGTCAAAACTTTACATATAGCACCTTTAAACTGTTGCCTCTTTCTAATGAAGAGATGTCTAGTAGAAAATCCCTTGGAATAATGTTAAAATCAGGCTGTTCTCTTCATAACACTGGCTCGAGGAAAACTCTTCTTGATCATCCTTAATAAAGTTTTAGCCACAGTCTGTAAATCTTCTTCTTTTGTTTTATGTATTCAAAGAGTGCTTCATAATAACAGGCATTTGGCAGGTCTCATGACGCAACGCTCAGCAAGAGCGCTCATTTCCAGCACATTAATGTGCACAGGACAATTCCTCACACAAAGAAGAGATTCACTGAACTTAAGGATATTATGTCTAACTACTCAGATTAATGAGGCTCTCTGACAGCAGGCTAAAACTGAAGAAAAGAATAACAAAGTAAAACCAAGTATAATATATTTATAAAAATAAAAAACAAAATCAGCTCAATTTAATGATATTACTCCACCACAGCATTTGGATTTATAATGTTCTCTCAGACAAAAAAAAAAAAAAAAAGTTAAATTAGTTTTGACAATACAAATAAAATTCACTGAGCTTTTTTCCCCCAAATGCATAAAATGAAATGAAATAAAATGAATATATAAATTCATACTAAATAAAATTCTAAATAAAATTTTAAACAAAATAAAATAGAACTTAAAATAAAACTTAATGTAGTTAATGATATTACCCTAACTAAATATGTGGATTAATAATGTTCTCTCAAACCTAAAAGTTTTGAAAGAAAGAAAAAAGAAATAAAGAAAGAAAGAAAGAAACGCAGACAAAATGAATAATAAAATTCGATAAAAGTTGATTAGAGTTTATTGTTTCCCCAAATGCATAAAATAAAATAATAATAATAATAATAATAATAATAATAATAATAATAATAATAATAAAATAAAATAAAATAAATAAAATAAAATAAAAAAGAAAATTCGGAATAAAATGTATTTAATGATATTACGCCAACTATATATTTGGACTAATAATGTTCTGTCAAACCTAAAAAAATAAAAATAAAAAATGCAGACAAAAATAATAATAAAATTTAATTAAAGAAAATACAAAATAAAATAAACTACAAATAAAATAAAATAAAAATTTGCCCTATTATTTAAATAATAATAATTATAATATATAATATAACAGCTATTTATATAATTATATAATAATAATAATAATAAAAATAATAATAATAGTAGGCACAGTGGCTAGCACAATCCCCTAAGAGCAGGAAGGGTGCTGGTTCGAGCCCCGGCTGGGTCAGTTGGCATTTCTGTGTTTGCATGTTCACCAAGTGTTTGTGTGGGTTTCCTCCGGGTCCTGCGATTTCCCCCACAAGCCCAAAGACATGTGGTATAGGTGAATTAGGTAAGCTAAATTGTCCGTGGTGTATGTGTGTGAATGAGTGAGTATTAATGTTTCCCAGTGATGGGTTGCAGCTGGAGGGGCATCTGTTGCGTGAAACATATGCTGGATAAGTTGGCGGTTCATTCCGCTGTGGCGGCCCCTGATTAATAAAGGTTTGAGACGAAAAAAATATGTAAAAATAAATGTAAATGAACGAATGAATCAATAAATGAATGAAAAAATAAATAAATAAATAAATAAAATAAATAAATAAATAAACAACTAAATAAATAAATAAATAAATAATAATAATAATAATAATAATAATAATAATAATAGTAATAATAATAATAATAATAAAAGAAGAAGATTATAAGTTGGTACCTGATCTGACGTACGCACACACGCATGCACACAAACGCACACTCAGACACTGTGTTACCCCAACAATACTTAACATAAACACGGGCACATCAAACCAAACTAAATTGTTGATAAAAGAAATGAGAAAGAATAAATCAAATCCAGGCCGCTGTCATTCAGTGCTCAGGGACTGCAGATCCTCAAAGGCGCGTGATGTTTTCCTGGAGTCTTGGTTCAGGTCATCCAGATCTGCCGTTGAGCTGCTGACATTTAAACAGACTTTCCTCCGAGTCTCTATATTATTCATGTAGACGCCGCCATCTTCATGTCCCGTCTGCCTCAAACTGCAGGTCCTGACAGCCAAGTGCTCCTTCCTCATTTTAAGGCTTCATAAAGTTTTAATGCATCAAAGACGACACAAAGACTAGCGTTGGTTCAATAGACAAAAACCTCACACAACCAAGCTTTTAGCTGGTCAAATATATACACACATACCTAAAAATATGGTTGCTGCTTGTTCAAACTACTTATTTGTGATGAGCTGAATCAACATAAATCTTAAGGTTTTTTTTTTTTTGAGATATTAATTATGTTCTTAATGTATGTTCAACCAACTTGAAGGATTGTGTGGAACCCTGCATTTTTTCAGTGCACTAATAGAAATAAAAGTACACTATATATAATAAAAGTACATATATTGCATGATCATAATCACAAAAAGATAAGTAAACAAAACAGAAAAATAAAATAAAAATTGAAGTGCAGAATGTTTAAGTTAAAAAAATAATGGTCAAAGACAACCACTAAGATAAAATAAAATAAAACAAAATACAGCGTAGCACAATCATAGCTTAAAAATAATATTTAATAATAAAATTAAATAAAATATTTTTATAAAATAAAAGGAGAAATTCATTGAAACAAATTTAAGCATTTTAAATGAAAATTAATATTAATAGATGAACATGGCTAAATAACAACCACTTAAATAAAATAAAATATAGTGTAGCGCATTATTGCATAATCATAACCCACCCCGAAATAAAAAAAGTATAAAATATTTCAATAAAAATATTAATAGGTTTTTAAAAATAAAATAAACCCTTTAAAATATATATTAATCGATGAATACGGCTCAAAAACAACCACTAAATTAAACAAATACAGTGTAGCATATTAATGCAAGATCATAGTCCAAAAACTATAAAATAAATATTTTGATAAAATAAAGTATTTTAATAAAATAAAATCAAGGAAGAAATACATTGGAATAGATTTAAGCATGTATTTATTATTATAATTTTTTTTTTACCCTATAACATATAAATTAATGAACATAGCTCACACCCCTCCCCCAAAAATAATTATACAATATTATAATTAAAATACATCTTAATACAAATATTTTAATAAAACAAAAAATAAATAAATTGAAATCAATTTAAGCATGTTTTTATTTTACTTAAAATATATATTAAGTAAACATGTATTAATGGATGTTTATTTATCTATTTATTTATTCATTCATTCATTCATTCATTCATTCATTCATTCATTCATTCATTCATTCATTCATTCATTCATTTATTTATTTATTTATTTATTTATTGTTTTTACCTTTAAAACATAATAATGGTCAAAAACAACCACTAAAATAAAATAAAATACAGAATAGCCTATAAATGCATGATCATAGCCCCCAAAAATAAAATCTAAAATGTAATCTGTTTTAATAAATAATATATTAGTAAAAATATATATATATATAAAAAAAGAAGAAATAAATTGAAATAAATTTAAGCTTGTTTTTGGGTTAAAAAAATATATTAATGCATGAATATTGCTCAAAAACAACCTATAAAATAAAATTAAACAATAAAATAAAATAAAAATTAAATTAAGTAAATTAAAATAAAATAAAATAAAACAAAACGAAGGACATATTTTGTGTTAAAAATTATAGGAGCGCATAAAAGCAACATGATGAAAATGTAGCAATTAATAAACTTTCAATAATAAAGAATGGTGAAATGATCTTGTCATTTTTTTGCATTCTGTATACAAATATAGAACACAGTGTTTAATGAGTTTGTGCACATTTGTGTTGGACAAACTCAATTTCTTCCCTGCAGCACATACTGAGAGATATTCTCTATGGAGCTTTCATTTATTTAAGTGCTTCTGTTTAATTCTTTTGTTGCTTTCCTCTTAAATGCCTTCATTTCATGTAGTCTCAATCAAGCATCATAAAAGAGCACCAAACTCGTTTAGTTTCTGTGGAGTGTTTTCTCTCTCAATCCTCATTTACTCTAATGTGCTTTCTATTGAGTTGCAGCCATATTGAGTGATGTTGCGTTACAGTGTGAACATTTAAAACATCACTCATATCTCAATTTGGTATCATGGGGCCATTTTCTATCAGCTTGGGTTGGTTAAGGTTGCTGTAATAAATACATATTAGAGCTTGAGTAAAGCACATCTGAGGAACTTCTTTTAAAAACACTTTAGGCAAAACAGTGCAGGTCAATAAAAATCCAAAACAAAGCTGAAAAAAAAAATACCTTAAACAAAATGAAACAATACTAAATGAGTCTAAATGAAACAAACAAAAAAAAAATACACAAACTGAAACAAAACAAAATGAAACAAAATGAATCTAAATGAAACTAAACAAAACAAACTGAAAAAAACAAAACAAACTGAAACAAAACAAAACAAAACAAAAAACAAAACCAAAATGAAACAAAACAAAGTTATTTCAATACTTACCCAGTTGAATGAATACATTAAGAAAAAACTTTTTTTCGGATTACATGAGTAAATAAATAAAAATTAATGGTATTTTTAATATTAATAATTACATTTTTACAGTAGTATTACTTATGCATAAAATACAATTGAATATAAAATCATGAATATATGGATGGATAGATAGATAAATGAATACCATATAATATTAAAAATATAATAATATGAACAGCAGCACTCTTGCACAATATGCAGCTAATTCAGTTCAGTTTTAGAAATCACTCCATAATTCTGTGAATACTGCAGAACAGGCAGAGAAAAAAAATCTACAAATAACAATAATACTAATAATACAAATAATTCTACTACTACTAAATGAATAAATACAAAAAAAAAAAAAAAAAAAAAATATATATATATATATATATATATATATATATATATATATATATATATATATATATATATATATATATATATATATATATATATATATATATATATATATATATATATATATATATATATAGTATTTTAATATTATAGAGTTTTGGAAATAAAATAAAGAACTAATTAATAAATAAAGTAAATAAAATAAAATAAATAAAACATAAAAAATAAATTAAAATAAATTTAATAAATAGTGTTTTTAATAATATGGAATTAAAAAAAATATTCCATAATTCTGTGAATACTGCAGAACAGACAGAAAAAAAAATAAAAATAAATAAATAAATAAATAAATAAGTGAGTTAATAAAATAAACAAATAAGTAATACAAATTATAAATAAAAATAAATAAAAAACAATGAACTAATAAAATAAATGAGAAATATGTAAAAAAGAATAATTCAATAAATAAGTGAATAATAAGTTAATAAAATAAATAAATAATATTAAAATAAAAATAAATAATGAACTAATAAAATAAGTACTATAAAAATAAATAAATAATGAGTTAATAAAATAAATAAATAAGTCATAAAATATTAAATAAATAAATAACTATGAATAAAATAAATAAGTAAAATAAATAAATAAGTAAAAAATAATAATAATAAATAAATAAATAAATTGTATTTTTATTAATATGGAATTTTGGAAATCACTCCATAAACATGTAAATACTGTGGAACAGGCAGAAAAAAAAAAAAAGAAATAAATACATTAATTTAATAATTAATTAATAATGAACTAATAAAAAAATAAGTAATAATAAATAAATAAATAAATAAATAAATAAATAAATAAATAAATAAATAAATAAATAAATAAATAAATAAATAAATAAACAAATAAATAAATAATCACATTGTATTTTTACTAATATAAAACTTCCCAGTGTTGGGTTGCGACCCCTGATTAATAAAGGGACTAAGTCGAAAATAAAATGAATGAATGAATAAATATTATAGAACTTTGGAAATCACTCCAAAGTTTAGTGAATACTACAGAACAGGCAGAGAAAAAAAATCTACAAAAAAAAAAAAAAAAAAAAAAGATAAATAAATACAATTACATAAAAAGCCCAACAAAAAACTCAGTGCAGTAGACCTCAGAATGAAAAAGCATGTTCTACATGATCGGCCCCTGAGTGTGCTTTACAGATGGCTGAAACACTCACACATACACACACAAAAATACACTATATGGTAAAAGCATCACTCACGTTGATGTCCTCCAGCTCCATCATGTTGAGATCGTGGCCGTTGCGTCTCCAGATGATGGGAGGCCGCTGGTCCCCCATGATGGCACACGTGAGGACAGCGCTCTGACCCACTGTTACCGTGGTGACGCTCAGCTTCTGCTCTTCTGGAAGGCTGAGCTGGTACACCTCTGAGGACAACAAAACACACAAGGCTTGATGATTAGCTTTCTCTTGAGGAGCACTATGATGAAAAATATAGACTTCCAAACACTCATATCTCTACTGAACTTACAATACTATCACAATATATCAAGCCAGAATGATGCAGAAACATGACTAACAATAATTACCTCATTGCTAACATGTTTCTTCTATAAATTAACATGTCGCTTACATGTTCATAACAATAAATTAGCATGTTTCTAGTAAGAATTAGCATCTTGTTTAGAATTTATGATTTCTAGTGAATAAGAATGTTGCCATAAATTAACATTTCTAACATGAAGCATGCTTTCTAGCATGAATTAACATGTTTCTAGCATGAAATAGCATGATGCTAGCATGTTTATAGCATGAATTTCCAAGTTGCTGAGTGTTGCTAGCATGTTGTTTTAAACGCAAATGAAATACACTGAAAATGTTGAGCAAAACTGAATGGAGAGAAAGAAAGAGCTGAACTGAATTTAAAAGTTTTTTTTGTAAAGTGTACAGCAAAAATAAAGATGAAACATGATATTATGAATTAGCATGCAACACTTGTTGCTAACACGTTTCTAGCATGAATTAACATGCAACTAGCATGTTTCTAATGTATTAAATGTTGCTTGCATGAATCACTGTTTCTAACATGAATTAACATGTTTCTAACATTAACTTGTTTCTACCATGATTTAGCATGCTTTCTAGCATGAATTAGCATGTTTCTAGCATGACATACCATCCTATTAACATGTTTAGGTATAAATTATCATTTTGACAACATCAAATTAACGTTACTGGCAATGATGTGTGTAGAAAGTATTAACATTGTGCTATGTTGACATGTTTTTACATAAATAGGCATGTTATTACTATAAATTAGTATGTTTTCTACCATGAATTAGCATATTTCTAGCATAAAATACCATGCTGTTAACATGTTTTAGTATCAATTATCCTTTTGAAAACAAAGTTAACAGGTTACTGGCAATGACATATTTGTAGCAAGAATTAACATGGTGCTAGTATGTTGTTGACATGTTTCAAGCCTGAATTAGCATGTTATTATAATAAATTACTGGTTTCTAGCATGAATTAGCATATTTCTAGCATGAAATACCATGCTGTTAACATGTTTTAGTATCAATTATCCTTTTGAAAACATAAAATTAACATGTTACTGGCAACGACATGTTTGTAGCAAGATTTAACATGGTGCTAGTATGTTGTTGACATGTTTCAAGCCTGAATTAGCATATTACTATAATAAATTTGTGTTTTCTAACACGAATTAGCATATTTCTAGCATGAAATACCATGCTGTTAACATGTTTTAGTATCAATTATCCTTTTGAAAACATAAAATTAACGTTACTGGCAACGAAATGTTTGTAGCAAGAATTAACATGGTGCTAGTATGTTGTTGACATGTTTCAAGCCTGAATTAGCATGCTATTATAAGAAATTAGTGTTTTCTAGCACGAATTAGCATATTTCTAGCATGAAATACCATGCTGTTAACATGTTTTCGTATCATTTATGCTTTTGAAAACATAAAATTAACGTTACTGGCAACGACATGTTTGTAGCAAGAATTAACATGGTGCTAGTATGTTGTTGACATGTTTCAAGCCTGAATTAGCATGCTATTATAAGAAATTAGTGTTTTCTAGCACGAATTAGCATATTTCTAGCATGAAATACCATGCTGTTAACATGTTTTCGTATCATTTATCCTTTTGAAAACATAAAATTAACGTTACTGGCAACGACATGTTTGTAGCAAGAATTAACATGGTGCTTGTATGTTGTTGACATGTTTCAAGCCTGAATTAGCATGCTATTATAAGAAATTAGTGTTTTCTAGCACGAATAAGCATATTTCTAGCATGAAATTCCATGCTGTTAACATGTTTTAGTCTCAGTCTGGTTAAGTTGGCACCTCATTCCGCTGTGGCGACCCCAGATTAATAAAGGGATTAAGCCGAAAAGAAAATGAATAATTAAATGAATAATAAATCTTGGATGGCCTGAGAGTGAGCAAATCAACAGCAAATGTTCGTTTTTAAGTGAACTATCCCTTTAAACAAACAATAAAAGACACAAGAGTACAATTCATAAAGTGAAGCCTATGATGTATTTCTTTTCAATTACTTTACTCAGACTATTCTATCCCGAACACTTCTTTTAGATAGACTTACTTAACCGTAAAACACAATTAAAATCTTTGTTCTGTTATATTTATTTGTCCTACCGCTTACAATCGTTTCTCTGTTCCGACTGTTTATCTACAAGCTTAATTATATTAGCCGAGCTAGTAATGGTTTCTACTGCTCAGTGACTCACAAAATAGTCTAACAAACCAAGATGAAAAAGAGTTGTGATAAGATCATACATCATTATTCTGCCTGAAAAAAAACTGTGATATAATATTTTTGCCACTTTGCTTCAATGATAATTATTTGATATTTCAACAGCATACAGCTACACTGAATACCTGTGATTTCAAGTGAGAACAAGCTGTTTTTTGCAGATGCCACATTACCGGTGTGAATGTCACTTCCTATGATTCCTGGCACTTCATTAAAACAATAAACTTTACTGCAGACACTTGTGAACAAGCGTAGCGTACACTGTGCTTTTAAAGGACGACTTCTGTATTGTGCTGCTCCACTGGTAACACAGAGGCTTCATTATTTACAGAGCAAAGGGAATACATACAGAATTATTTGCTGCAATGGCCTGACTGAGAACCAGTAGTATTCAGTTCAAATACAAGACGACACACGCACATCCACACACACACACATACACACGTCTTTTGAGGGCAATATGTCTGATCTCTTTATTTGTTTGTGAGTTCTTCGAATGAAAAAGATAGCACATCATATCAAAGGCCATGCTTTTTTTTCTCTCACATTTTTCAGCCACTCTGTCCAGATTTTCTTCAAAGCTCAAAATAAGGCACATGAAAATTTGTGTACCAAAATATTCTCAAAGGCCTTGCTTTGCTTAGATCTTGAGAAAAGGCTAATTGCATAAATAGACAAATGTGTAAATAGGTCATTTTAAAAATGAGGCTTTCCCATGTTTTGGTCGTCTTTAGTTTGGTGATCTGTGTATTACAGTTAAAAGAATAGTGTATGTATTTAAATATACTGTAAATACAGTATTAGAGCTCTTGATTTAAGTGCAACGATGGCTCAGTGGCCAGCACTTTTGCCTCACAGCAAGATACAGTAGGTGGCTGATTCAAGTCCTGGGTCATTTGGCAATTCTGTGTGGAGTTTGCATGTTCTCCTCATGTTGGTGTGGGTTTCCTCCAGGTGCCCTGCTTTCCCTCAGTCCAAAGACATGCGTTATAGGTGAACTGAACAACTAAATTAGCCGTTGTGTATGTGTGTTTGTGAATGAGTGTGTATGGTTGTTTTCCAGTACTGGATTGTGGCTGGAAAGGCATCTGCTGTGTAAAACATATGCTAGAATAGTAGGTGGTTCATTTCACTGCGGCCACCCTTGATTAATAAAGGGACTAAGCCGAGAAGAAAATGAATAAAATTGGCCGTAGTGTATGAGTATGTGAGTGTGTGAATGTGAGATTGTATGGTTATTTCCCAGTACTGGGTTGCAGCTGGAAGGGAATCTGCTGTGTAAAACATATGCTGGAATAGTTGATGGGTCATTCCACTGTGGTGACCCCTGATAATCAGGGACTAAGCCGAAGGAAAATGAATACATGAATGAGCTCTTGATTTATTTATTTTTTTATAAAAGATAAATGTGTTTTGCCACACTTTATACATAACCTTACATCAAGTATTTTTGATAATTTGGTGATTTTTCTTTTCAAATTTGTAAAAAGTCTTATAACAGTGCACTCAATTAATTTTAGTCAAACAAACAAACAAACAAACAAACAAACAAACAAACAAACAAACAAACAAACAAACAAAAAAGCTTTTATTATAAAACCATTTAATTATATAAAATATATATTTTTTATTTTTTTATAAAGACTGGATTAAAAAAATAAGTTTGAATACTAAACTTTAATACTAATACTAAAATAAAAAAATATAATGCTGAATTTAAATATTTGTAAAAATCTACTCATAAAAGCAATATATATTGCTTTTGGAACTAATTAAAATAAGTTGTAAGGTGACTACTATATACTGATCTAATATGGAAATATTAAGAGAACAAAATCAACTGATTAATAAAAAGCAAACAAATAATAAAGTCACATAATAAATTCACAAAACTACTTTTGAGTAATTACTACTATTGAAGTGTAATTACTACTCTTCAAAAGGAGAAAACTTCACTATAATAGTACATAAACTATACTATAACAGTTCATACGCTGGTTCATATGCTGGGTTTTACACAATTTATTCATGTCGTCCCAACACAATTCGATTAAGTTAACTATTAACAATTAAGTTGATTGAAGATAAAACAATTAAGTTGTCCCCCCAAAAATTCAAGAATTGTGTTGTTTCAGCTTACTTTACACTAGCCTTGATGAACATTAGCCAGTGGGGGAGTGTCTTTTGTCTCTCCAGGTGTGAATTATTCATGACCATTTTCACTGCCATGCATGCAGCTAAGCTGACCCAAAACAGATTTTACAAAATGTAAATAATTGTAATGTTTTCTTTGAAGGACAGAACAGAATAATTTCCACATAATTCTGTAGTAAATATTCTAGCCTACAAGACAGTTCATTCAGTGAAGGTTTACCTTATTTTAGTATTTTAAATAAATAGTAAATTTATTTACTAGGTAAACCTTATTTCAGCTACGTTTATTCTTCTCATTCAGGCCAATACAGTGTGGTTTTTTGGACCTTTTTCTATAAAACTTACTAACCACGCATGATATAAAAAATAAATAAATAAATAAATAAATAAAAACGTAAGCATGAACATCCATCTCTCACATATTATTATAGCAAAGTTTTTGAATAGAAAAAAAAAAAACATGTTGGCTAATACTATTTATTAAGTAGCTGAAATTAGCACAAATGTCTGGGCATGTCTAAACATCTTAGGGGTCCCAAAATCACCTCAGACCCATGAGGGATAAATAAGTGATTTGAACAAGAAGAAAAAAATATTCTTTTGAAGGTAAACTATGTCATAAATAAATGTACATTATTTTATGCTTACTATGGAAACTTAAAGTGCTGTATACACAGTTTACTATATTTCAAAATAGATATGGAGTTGAAGAATTATTAACCCTGTGATTTTTTCTTTCTTTTTCAAATATTTACCATATGATGAGTAGCAAAGCATTTAAATGTTTCACAGTATTTACTATAATATATATTTCTTCTGGTAAAAATTGTTTGTTTCATTTCAACTAGAATTAAAGCAGTGTTAGATTATTTTGAATCATTTTAAGGTCAATATTATTAGACCCCTTAAGATATATTTATTTTTCAATTGTATACTTCAACTGTATATAGCTTTGGAGTTCTCTGATCCTGAAATGCCACCTTTTTCATAACATATAAACCAACAAAAACCTTGACAGGCACAAGGACAAAAAAATAAACTCCTGAACCCCTAAAATCTGTTAATCAGAGCCATCAATCGACTCTGACTCTTCTGTGAGATCAACAGTAATTCAGCTGTACAGCCCAAAGCCTTTACAATCAGAGAGCTTCATAACACTCTTTATGATGATGCCGATCGGCGCTGTGCTGCGTCTCCTGATAGTTTCACTTAGTTCTGAAATGAAGATTTGAAGGTTGGTAGGAAATAACAGCTGCTCCTACACGAGCCTCTCAGAAAAAACGCCAACCGCTTCATTATGAAGGCTTCTTTTCAGCTCAAAACTATTCAACTTAACATCTCGTTTGAATGTAATTACCTCCACAGCCAAAACTCCACAGCGTCATTCGATCGTAATGGTGTAGATGTTGAAAGATCTTCTTATATCATTTCTACGATTTTCCTACGGTCTGAGAAGAATAATAGAGCCAGGTGCCAAACACTTCTGTCGGCCTAATTAGCGGTGAAGTCTCTTCATTTGCTTTTCGTTAGAGCTCTACCCTGACCTTTTGTGTTAACCGAGGCCACTCACTCTGAAAAGGAGACAGCGGACAGATTATAAATGAGGGAGATCAGAAAAATGGCAAAATAAGCTTGTCAAGAAAAGGAAACTTTAACACTGAGCGACCTGTGAGGGACAGTGCATTTGCAATGTAGTGTGATGGCAGCTGGTTTTAATTCAAAATAAACAATTAATTAAAGTCAGAAAGACTTAAACAGAGACATTATGTTTGGAATATATAGACAGTTAAAGGCTTAATTATTATACATACAATGTTAAGGGTTAATTTATTAGCCCTCCTGCATGCAAAATTTTTTTTCTTTTAAAAATATTTCTCAAGTGATGTTCAACAAAGCAACATCATTTTCATAGCATTTATTATAATATTTTTTCTTCCTGAGAAAGTGTTATTCTGGCAAGCTGGAGCAGGACAAACCACTCTTATACAATGACTTGCCTATTAACCTAGCTTGCCTATTTAACACAATTACTCTAGTTAAGCCTTTAAATTGCACTGTAAGCTGAATCTCGTAAAACAACTACAAAAAATGTTATGTGCTGTGATCATGGCAAAGACTAAGGGATCTATTATGACGGTCCATGCGCAGAGCGCAAAATGCAGGGCGCAAAAGCTTTCAAGGCATGTCGGGACGCGTTTTTGCTAATTTAAGGGCGGGAAATCTGCCTTGCGCCACGGCGCATGGTCTAAAAGGGTTGAGTTTATTTTCTTAATAAGTTATAGGTGTGTTTTGAGAATAACCAAATTAGAGTCTCATCTCCCATTCCCTTTAAGAGTCAGCTGCGTCGCGCCAAAAGCGCATTCGCCATTTCACAAGCAAACAGTTAACAAAACTGTTACAGTTGTAAAACTGTTTTGTTGTAACAAAACAGAAAACTGTTAAACAGAGCATCTACTGCGTGAGAATGAGAGATATTGGAACTCCTTTCACTCTTGGATAGGGAAACCTTTACGCACAGACATCAATTACTCTATAAATAAATACTTTTGTTTGTTAAGAGCAAATATTCGTTTCAAAACTATTTCTAAATTCAGTTCTAATTTCCAGCAAACGAATAAATGAACAATAATAACGAAGTGTGTTAAAAAACCTGAGTTATATCCTAAAACACATGCTGTGTCAAAAACCTGACAGGTGGGCAAATCTAAGCTTGTTTTTAATAAAACAAATATAAATATGGATATAATAATTAATACTGCCAATAATAATAACATTATTCAAAAGCAAATTGTTATGAATGAACTGAAAAAGCCTCCCGAGATGAAGAAGACATAAAGCAGTGATTTTTCATATTTATGTAGGCTAGAAAATAGTATGTTTTGTAATATTTTAATCATTTATATTTATATCCTATATATATATTCCTATTATATCCTATATATATATCCTTAATATTTACATTTTTTCATATGTAAAGATATTTGCCTATTGCGTTCTTGTGCGTATTAAGCAGTGTGTAAGCGAGGCGCAACTCTGCGCCGGAGTTTAGACCGGGTTTGTTTTGGTCTAATGAAAAATCTATTATAGTTTCTCAAAATAGCGACGCGCCAGCGGTCCGCCTCAGAACGCCTTCCTTTTTAGACCAGAACGCCTATGAGCGCACATATGAGCGCTAATGCATTTGCTATTTAAACAGCGTAGCACAACGCCTCAAAGCGACTCTTGCGCCAAGCTGAAACTACCAAAAGACTACTGCGCCGCTCCTTCCGCCACATTGCGCCGGGTGTATGATAGGACCCTATATAGCAGAAATTAGTAGGCACGGTGGCTCAGTGGTTAGCACTGTCACCTTACAGCAAGGTGTCACTGGTTCGAGTTCTGGCTGGGTCAGTTGGCATTTTTGTGCGGAGTTTGCATGTTCTCCCCGTGTTCGTGTGGGTTTCCTCCGGGTGCTCCAGTTTCCCCCACAGTCCAAATACATGCGCTATAGGTGAATTGTCTGTAGTGTATGTGTGTGAATGAGAGTGTAAGGGTGGTTCCGAGTACTGTGTTGCGGCTGGAAGGGCATCCGTTGCGTAAAACATATGCTGGAATAGTTGGAGGTTTATTCCACTGTGGTGGAATAACTATTGAACATCTCTGAAGAGATCTGAAACTGCCTGTACACCGTCGCTTCACTTTCTGAAAGCAGCGTACACTGTAAAAATAAAATCTGTTAATTAACAGTTTGCGCATTTTTTAGTTTTTTGTTTAATTATTGTTGTGAATTGCATTATGGGATGTTGATCTCTGCTCTGTCGACTTTTGATGTTGAAAAATCCCCTTTACAGTTTAACAAAGTGACTTTTATTGACATTTTAGTAGATTTTAATTATATAAATGTATAAGAAATAATATGTATAATATGTACATCAGTAAAATAACAGAAAATGTGCTGGCAGTTTATTACAAGGTTTTTGTACGGTAATACACAACACCAACCCAGACAATAGATCACCTTAAACTATTTTAAATATTAATAAAAGTCACTTTATTTAATTGGTTTTAGGTTAAAAGTTGCCAGAAGAAAGATCAAGATCTCACAATGTAATTCAAAAGCATAAATAAATGGGGAGAAATAACATGGATCATAAAATAAAAAAAAAATATAATATAATATAAAATATAATAAATAGAAAACTGCTACCTTATGGGTATTTTTAACTGTGTATATTGTCCAAGTTGGCTGTGTAAATTACAGTCTACAATAGCTAAATAATATAATGAGCTGCCAGAACTTTTCTGTTGTTAAATAAATCTTTCAAACTACTAAAAACGTTAACAAAAATCACTGCAGAGTTTAACATTTTCAAAGCATTTCAAAGCATTTTACTTCATCTTGACTACATTTTAACATCCTTAAATTCTAACATCCTTGTAGCCCGATCAGCTATTTTTAAAGCTTCTTGAGTAAAACTTCACCGACTCTTGATTGATTTGATCTCCTTCCAGCGATCGTGTTAATGACAACTAAAAGGATTTCCAGGTATTTTAATTACATTCAAGCTCAGAGATGCTTACAAGTGGAAAGCGTAATCAAGCTGGGGCAAAACAAATGAGTACATGGGTTGGGATATTGCGAATGATTATGCAATTAAAGATCCAGGGAATTATAACCAGCTTGCGTGCAAAGACAAACATGCCTCTCGCCTCGCAAACGGCAATTTCGCATTTCAGCTCCGCGCTCTCATTTAAAGCTAATTTAGCAAATTAGTCAGTAATGTCTCTTATTCATTGTGTTGCTCTGAGCTCATATAGCTGGTGGGTAACAGCACTGTAGTGCCGTTGCACCTTTAGCAACCCTCATTTAACGTCAGCTTCATTCTGCGTGGCACACTTTCTGCGTTTATGACTGATTTCAGGGGAATACTTTAGTGGAACAGTTATGAGAGAGAGAGAGAGAGAGGATCTGAGAGCACAAATGCATCAGCAGCTCATTTATATATTTATCCAGAGATCTGATATTGGAGTTTGTTCATTTTCAACTCTCGGAAGTGTTCCGCTGCAAAATTTACATCGCAAAGGTGAAACATCATAAGTGCTTCTGAAGTGTCTTTACTCAGATGGTGTAATGCTGCTCAGAAGTGGCATCGGTGCATTTACACAACAGTTGCAAGTGTGTACTTTGAAATGAGGAAACAAGGTGGGTCAAAGATGGCATTTAATCTGGCATTCGTGCAGCTTTGCATATTTGCATTGAATTTTAACAAGACAAAAAGCAGCTTTGTCTCTTCACCGAATGAGCTGTACTGCGTGCGTCCATTCCCTAAGCAACAAGAACACACGCCTGTCTGCAATCCTCAAAGTTGTTTAGAATCAAATGTTTATAGATGGTGAGACAATGCGTAACTATGTGTGCATTTGATGCACCCCTTAATGCTTCTTACGTCCTTGTCGCAGCACCAGTGGCACCAAAATTAGCTACCGAAATTCATATGTTGGTCCGGTACATACTGGTTACAAAGGTACCGGTGCTATAATGGCACCAGGTTTTGGTACCCAACCCTAGTCAATCTTTTCCCTCTAGTTGATGTCACTATGACGTCATGTCCAATCGGTCAAGACCACCCTGAATAAAAGAGTGTGCCAGACCACTCACCAGCTCCTTTTTTTCTCTGTTGTACCTCTGCTTGTGTTAATTGTGTTGCGTTTAGAGAACAGTCTAACTGTGTATTCGGTTGTCTGTTTTTTTGTTGTTGGCCATTTGTGTGTGTTCATGTAATCCGTCCACCATTCATATCAAACCGTTCCCTTTCTTCATTTTGTTCATTTGTGCCTTTGTCCACGAGGCTCAGATAAAGGGGACAGTTAAGAGAGTCATGTGACATACATTTTACAACACAGGACTACACTTACATTTACATTTAGTCATTTAGTTGACGCTTTTATCCAAAGCGACTTGCATATGAGGACAAGGAAGCAATTTACACAACTATAAGAGCAACAATGAATAAGTGCTATAGGCAAGTTTCAGGTCAGTACAGTCTAAGAAGGAAAGTATTAGTAATATTTTAGTAATTTATTTTATTTTATTTTTTTGGGTACAGTTAGTGGTATATCCAGAGAGACGATTGCAGATTAGGAAGGGAAGTGGAGAATAAATAGTTGAGTTTTTAGTCGTTTCTTGAAAACAGCGAGTGACTCTGCTGTTCTGATGCAGTTAGAGAGTTCATTCCACCAACTGGGCAGATTTAACGTGAGCATTCGCGAAAGTGATTTCTTCCCTCTTTGGGATGGAACCACGAGGTGGCGTTCATTCACAGAACGCAAGTTTCTGGAGGGCACATAGATCTGCAGAAGTGAGAGCAGATAAAAAGGAGCAAAGCCAGAAGTCGCTTTGTAGGCAAACATCAGAGCTTTGAATTAGATGCGAGCAGCAACTGGCAGCCAGTGCAAACGGATGAGCAGTGGAGTGACATGTGCTCTTTTAGGTTCATGGAAGACCACTAGTGCTGTTGCGTTCTGGACTACACTTGTGTATAATGGACTGCTCTTGTGTATTACCGCAAGGATAATCAGTTAATTGTGAAGCTTGTCACTTTGCTGGTTGTGTACTTTTAGTATTGGTTCTGGGTTTTATTTTTGGAAAACGTTTTATTTTAATAAAACCAAAATTCCAGCTCTACACCAGAGGTTGTAAATTAGAAGCAAGGGCCCTTGCATTTGCATTTAGGTTATGAATTCAGTAGAGCAGACAGTGAGTTTTGAAAAACAGACAGAGTGGACGTGTCTGAGAGCTGCGTTTGACATTTGTTATTTTCCCCAAATGATTCTGAATTCAACAACACATTTAAAACATCCCATTCCAGAAACAACATCACGAATACAAGTTCAAAGCGGTTTCATTAAATAGTGTGAATGAACAGAACTGGGTGTTTTCATGAGAGAATACTGTGCAGGATGCATTATTAGAAAGTGTAAAAGTTAGATTTAATTTTGGGGAAAGCAAACAGACAGTGTGGGACAGTAAATTTCCTGTACCGCATCAACACAAATCTATTTATTCCATATCAGCAAGCTAATCCCCTGACACCTGTCAGCCAATCACTGCATGAGAGCACTGTCAGCTCATGCCACATTATGCCAGAAAATGATAGTAATGGGGCAAAAATAGCAAGACTATCAAATGCAATTTCTCTTGACACAAAAAAATTGACACAAAAGACAACAGTTTTTAGTTTGAAATTGATTTCAAATAAATTATGCTTTCTCTTCATCTACTAAAATATTAAGCAAGACAATTGTTTTAAACATTGAGAATATTAACAAATATGTCTTGAGTTTTTAATTTTCTTGAGTTTCAAATATGTTTTTGAGATTTTATGACTTTTAGCGCTAGTTCTACCAGGAAGACATAATGTCATGTCACTCATCACAGTTTCAGCCAATAGCCACAGGGCAATAGGAATACCTAGTGTTATGTCACATATCACAATCAGTTCCAACCAATAGTAAAACTGGTCAAGACGATCTGCTGCAGTTCAAACTGAGCATCAGAACGGAGAAGAAATAGGGATTCAAGTGACTTTGACTGTGGCATGGTTGTTGGTGTCAAACGGGCTGGTCTGAGTATTTCAGAAACTGCTGATCTATTGGGATTTTCACGCACAACCATCTCTAGGGTTTACAGAGAATAGTCAAGATTCTTTTCAGAGAAGAAAATATCCAGTGAGCAGCAGTTCTGTGGGTGCTAATGCTTTGTTGATGTCAGAGATCAGACTGAGAATGGTCAGACTGGTTGGAGCTGATAGAAAGGCAACAGTAACTCAATTAAGCACTCGTCACAACCGAGGTCTGCAGAAGAGCATCTCTGAAAGCACAACATGTCCAACCTTGTGGCGGATGGGCTACAGCAGCAGAAGACCACACCGGGTGCCACTCCTCTCCACTAATAACAGGAAACTGAGACTACAATTTGCACAGGGTCACCAAAATGGGACAATAGAAGATTGGAAAAAACGTTGCCTGGTCTGATGAGTCTCGATTTCAGATGGTAGGGTCAGAATTTGGCATCAACAACATGAAAGTATACTGCTTTGTATCAACAGTTCAGGTTGTTGGTGGTGGTGTAATGGTGTGGAGGATATATTATTGGCACACTCTGGGCACAATAGTACCAATTGAGCACCGTGTCAAAGCCACAGTCTACCTGAGTACTGTTGCTGACCATGTCAATCCCTTTATGACCACAGTGTACCCATTTTCTGATGGCTACTTCCAGCAGGATGACATGCCATGTCAAAGCGTGAATCATCTCAAACTGGTTTCTTGAACATGACAATGAGTTCACTGTACTCAAATGGCCTCCACAGCCACCAGAACTTAATCAAATAGAGCACCTTTAAGATGTGAAGAAACCAGGGCCGGTTTAATAAATGGACATATTGGGCACAGGCCCAATGGCCAGTATGCACTTGGGGCCCCTGCGAGGGGAGAAAAAATACTGATTTTGGAGTGTCTATTTAGGTTAAGTGCAAATAACGCATCTCATAGGAATAAACTAGCGATTCCTGCCCATCGACGTTTGATTGACAGAGACAAGATAACTAAAGAACGCAACAAGCAGCAGCACATGTGGTGTAGCTCCTGAAGCGCTTCATCTTTTAACGCACTCGATCATGAACCCGGTTCGAATCCAGCATCTAATAAACACGGTCTTCTTTTTTCCCCCACTACATACCAGATTTTACCTACTCTTTATCACGAGGGAGACAAGTTTGAATCATTAATAAGTAAGTGTATTATGGAGGACTCAGATTCTTGGAACTGGATTGGAGAGGCGTTGTATCCAAATCATATGCATTACAAGATTGTAGAATTTATACATTAAAAATACCCTAAATTTTATTTTTAGTACTGCTTCAGTGAACTTAAGTATATTTAAATCCATTAACTTTCACTAGTTGTAATGGATTTTTTTTTCAAAGTGTGCTTTAAAAGCTTTAAAAATAAGTTAAATCTTTGTAGACTAGAAATACATGTACTGTATATCATTTATGTAAAAAATGCAGGCAATACGTTATAGATTCATTTTATTTAAAAAATATTATATTAACCTTTTTTCTAATTCAACTATAGGTGTGCAACTAGGTAGGTGTCCTACAGGACATTGTGCCCAGGGGCCTGGGTGGAACGGAAGATTCGCATCATAGATGTGCAGCCCACAAATCTGTGGTAACTGCCTGATGCTTTCAGGTCAATATAGACCAAAATCCATGATTAATATTTTCAGTACCTTGCTGAATTTATGCCACGAAAGATTAAGGCAGGTCTGAAGCCAAAAGGGGGTCCAACACGGTACCAGTAATTTGTACCTAATAAAGTGGCCGGTGAATGTACATCACACAAACAAAAAAGGGGTCAAAAGTAAACAATACAAATGGATTAAAATGCAAGGCGCAAGTAACACTCCTTTTGATACCAGGCACAAACAGGGTATATATAACTTTTAAAAAAAATCCCAAATGCTGTAGTTATAAAAGAGGTATAATCAGCTACTTATCAAAACAGGCCATGCGTATGTGAACAATACTTTGGCTGCCATGTCCAGCATTCACTAATATCCACCCTAGCCATTCACTTACACTCTTTTGTGTGTTAATAGATTTGAAAATTGCTCCAGCGTGAGCCATAGCGCTTTACAATTCCCCATAGGATTGAAAGGTGAATGGATTTATCGAAGCAAAGGAACGCTTGTCTGCCAGTTAAGCAAACAGCAAGAAAGAAAGAGTCTATTTTATGGCATATAAAACACCCCAAAGAAATATGGCAGACCATGTAAGACTGTGCATGATGTGAAAGCACAATAGGAGGAAACGAGTAAAGGTTTGTGATTATTGACAGTACAGTAAGTGTTTTCTTTCTGGCATGCGCATTAGATGAGCAGATTCTCCCTCAGGGCTTCTTTATCTCACAGCACACGGGAAGGAATTAAAACTCAAGAGCAGCACCGCAGCTTTGATTTAGTTCACACTCTTTCCATTACAGAGCCGTGATGCTTGTACTGCAGCAAGAGCTAAATCAAACTCGCTGAGAGAAAACCCATGGCCACACAGTAGGAGAGTGCGGTTGTTAAAGCATTAAATACAGTTGGAAACAAACTGTGCTCTAGAAGCAAACCGATTCTGTTACAGCGGTATTTCACATGGGCTTTCAATAAAACCTCTTCTTTTTGCCAAAGAGGTACTAAAATTTCAACAAAGGGAGACTTTATCAAGTATGCCATTCATTTTGGAATAAAAAAAAAAAAAAACACATTACCACTTTTTCTTCTGTTGAACACAAAAGTTTGATTTATTTTGAAGTGACCTGAAAATCTGTAACTATTGACTTTAATAGTATTTAAGTCTTCTACTATGGAGGTCAATAGTTACAGGTTTTCAGCTTTATTCAAAATATATTTTTTTAGTTTAGCAATGGAATGAAGAAATTTGGAACGGTTTGGAACCACCCGAGGTGGTAAATACTGATTAAACTTTCATTTTAAGGTGAACTATGCCTTTAAGTGCCGGATGAAGTCTATTTGTGTGAATAATAGACTAACATTTAAGTTATGAAACAAATACAATTATATGAGTATTTATATATTTCAGTATAAAGATATAGCTCTGAAATATTACATAAGCATGTTTCAATTACTATATCAGCAAATGTGTCAAAAAATATTTTTGCTCCTTCGTCAAACTACTTATTTAAAATGAGCTGAATCAACACAATGTTTGAGGTCTTTTTACTTAGTACTTAATTGTTTGTTCAATCCACTTAAACTTGTAAAAACAATAAGGTTAACTTTAGGCTTAAGGCACAGTTCACCCAAAAATAGAATATTCTGTTCAAACAGGTCTGCCTTTCTCTCATTTATTGAACACAAAAGAATATACTTAGAAAAATGCTGAAAACCTGTAACAGTTAACTTTCATTTCTTTTTCTTACAATGGATGTCAATGGTTACAGATTTTCAGCTTCACACTACTTGTCCTTGTTTACTCATACTTTACTCGTTTCAAACCTGTCTGACTTTCTTTCATCTATTGAACACAAAAGAATTGCTGAAAACCTGTAGCTGTTGACTTTCATATTATTTGTTTTTCCTACTATGTTTGTCAATGGTTACAGATTTCCAACATTATTCATAATATCTTCTTTTGTGTTTAACAGAACAACAACAACAACAACAAAAATCAAACTGATTTGGAAAAAGTGTTACGGCCCAAACTCCAAAACTGGCTCGAATAACAAAAACATTCAAGGTTTGAGCCGAACATATGGAAGACACAGACGTTTGAATTGTTAAAGTGACGTTCCGTCAATGTTTAATTTTCCATAAATCATACGTTTTTAAAAGAGACAAAACATTAACAAAAATCAAGTAGACAGGTAGGGCAGCTAAGGTAAACAGGTCTCTGGCTATACTGTTTTACCTAAACTCCCGTGAAAGGAATAAAAATAGGTGAGTCTTCCTGGCCACTGCTTACCTTCGCTAAACTAAATAAATAACAAAACGTGACTATGAAATAAACCTCTACCTGCTACAAAACAAAGTATCAAAACAAAGAAACTAGTTAAAACATTACAAACTAAGAATCAAAAGATTAACAGGAACAAAACACTAAATGGAGCGGCATCTAGATTAATGATCGCCGGGGCCATTGGTGAGCAATTAAATTGTTTGATGAAGGATCTCTAAGTTAAAAGTTTAGTTCACCCAAAACTGAATATCCCTTGTTTACTCGTCCTTGTTTCAAACCTGTCTGACTTTCTTTCTTCTGTTGAACACAAAATCTAATAGCTAGAAACATGTTAAAAACCTGTAACCATTGACTTCCATAGTATTCATTTTTCAATGGTTACAGGCTTTTAGCTTTCTTCAAAATATCTCATTTCACATTCAAGAAGAAAGAAACTCAAAGATTTGGAACCACTTGAGGGTGATTTAATAGTCTGTCACTTTTTTTGTTTTTTGGGTTAACTATAACTTTAAGTTAAGACCCAAGATACGAAACTTTCTGACAGATTACAATATATACGGTCTATGAGCTCTAGAAAACAGCAACAGCTCCCATTCCAACAAGCAGCGATGCCGTCAGAGGTCTTCAATCATAATTACCAGCTGGCCTCCCATCAAAAGTGGCGCTCTGCTCTCTGCCGCCCATCCACTAGTACATTTATGAGCCCGTAAGGCCTCTGTGATCGCGGCAGAATCTTTTAAAAGCGTTGCGCATTGAAGTCAGATGGAATAAAACCTTTACTGTGACCCAATCAATGTGAGAGACATGCAGTAATAGAAGCTGAAGAAAGGCTGACTTCACACCACCTGTGAAAAAACACCATCTCCATGGCATTTGTCAGTAGGGACGAGAGGAACGCTCCAGTATTAGCATGCCGTCACATTAAACGTCCTTCTAATTGGGCTAATTGTAGCTCGTATACATGAGGGACTGCAGAATGAAGAAAAGCGAGGCAGACTTCTGAATAAATCTGATAAATGAACGTGCATTTCACACCATATTACAGAGCTGTGAGTTTGTTTTTCCCATTTCTCAGTAACTTTCCATGCACCTTCTTCTCACTTCCCATATGGCAATCTTTAAAAGTCTGTATTGCCTTTCACTGAAGTCAATTTTGTTTCAAGTGTGGCCATGTTTCTTATCACAGAATTCCCCACTGCCAATGATATTGAGAAGCTCCTGTATTTCTCTGTGTGTGTGTGTGTGTTTATGTAGGTATGTGTGTGCGCACAGGTGGATTGACGTTCTCTCCTGAGGCATATCAGCCTTGACAGATGAAAGCAATGGCATTGTGGGCCGGCGTGGTGTTAAGTAATTGCTTTCTGACTTCACTGGGGGGATGTAAATAGTTTGAAGCATGAAGCATTCAGATTATGCCAATTGAACAAAGCAATCCTGATAGAGCACCGCATAAATGCACCAAGCAGGCGCAGGAGCACACAAGGGTCAAAAGCAGAAAAAATGACCAAATGTTTGGAAGATTTCAATCTATTTGACAACTAACTTTTAAAAAATATATATACACAGTACAAGCTGAAGCCCTACTGTATACACTCACCGGCCACTTTATTAGGTACAACTGTCTAACTGCTTGTTAAGGCACATTTTTAATCAGCCATTCACACCGCAGCAACTCAATGCATTTAGGCATGTATATGTAGCAGAGGCATGTAGATGTAGCATAGAGCAACCAACTCCTATGCGGAAGATTGCCTGTTCGTTACCAGATCAGAGCGGGTTGGGTGGCAGAGCACCTACAGGGTTATATAGACATGGTCAAGACGATCTGCTGCAGTTCTGAGCATCAAAATGGGGGGATGGTGATTTAAGTGACTTTGAGCGTAACTTGACTGTTGCTGCTAGACGGGCTGGTCTGTTTCAGAAACTGCTGATCTGGGATTTTCACACACAACCATTTCTAGGGTTTACAGAGAATGGTCTGAAACAGAGAAAATAGACAGTGACCGGCAGCTCTGTGGGCACAAATGCCTTGTTGATACCAGGAGGAGAAAAAGGGGGTCCAACCTGGTACTAATAAGGTGTACCTAATAAAGTGGCCGCTGAGTGTACAGTTGAGGTCATAATTAATAGCCCTCCTGGATTATTAGCCCTCCTGTATATTTTCCCCCCATTTCTGTTTAACAGAAACATTTTTTTCAAAACATTTCAAAACATAAAAACTAGTTTTTCATTGCATTTTACAAAAAAAAATTATAATAAGTCTAATAAAATTTACTGTAAATGCTAAAAACCTGTAACTATTGACTTCCATAGTATTTTGTCTACTATGACATAATATTTTGTCTATGGATGTCAATGGTTACAGATTTCCAACATTCTTCAAAATAACTTCATTTGTGTTTAAGGGAACAACAACAACAACAACAACAACAACAACAACAACAACAACAACAACAACAACAACAACAACAACAACAACAAACTGGTTTGAATTTTTCTTTTTTGCCCAAGTTAATTTAAAGGGATAGTTCATCCAAAACTGAATATTCTGTCATTGTTTACTCGTTGTTTTCAAACCTGTTGTTTCAGACTTTGTGTTTTTCTATGGACCTTGTTCTATTCTATTCTATAGTATTTGTTTTTCCTACTATGGATGTCAAGTTTCCAACATTCTTTATGTCTCTTCAATTGTGTTCAACAGAAAAAAAAAGCTTTAAAAAAGCCTGTTTTGGAAAACTTCATGGGTGAGCAAATGCTGACAGAATTGTTTTTTTTGGCCAAAGTATCTCTAAGTTAAAGGGATAGTTCACCTAAAACTAAAAATTTTGTCAGCATTTAGAAGAAAATGCTGAAAGCATAATAGTTTTAATAACTCATTTCTAGTAAGTGATTTTTTTCCACTTTGCCATGATGGCAGTACATAATAATTGACTAGATATTTTCAAGATACTAGTATTCAGCTTAAAGTGCAATTTAAAGGCTTAACTAGCTTATTTAGGCACGTTAGATTAATTAGGCAAGTCATTGTATAATTATGGTTTGTTCTGTACACAATCGAAAAATATTTATATTGCAAAGGGGGGTAATAATATTGATGGTTTAAAACACAATAAAATAGTTTTATTCTAGCCAAAATAAAACAAATAAGACTTTCCCCAGAAAAAGAAAAATATTATAGGACATTCTGTGAAAAATTCATTGTTCTGTTAAACATAGTTTGGGAAATATTTGAAAAAAATAGATAGATAACATAAAAAAATATAAAAATTACAGGAGGCCAAATAATTCTGACTTCCACTGTATATGCTTGTGTAGCTTCAATTTATAAACCTCTTCCAGGAAGGTTATTAAATTTGGCATATTGAGATGGGATAGTTTCAACATTAACTAAAACTAAATTTGGAGACTCTACTAAGTCAAAGTGCCACAGAGAGCCCAAATTTGCAATTATGCGTATGCTAATAACTTTTGAACCACAAAAGGCAAGGGCTTTCACATTCACAGTAGGTCATTTCCAATGCAGCACATACACCAGCTTAAATTGGGTCAAACAAGCAGAGCTGATAATAATATAGTGCATGGAACCTACTAACAGCACAAGAGCAAAATAGCCTAAGACATCCTTGTTTTGGTGAGTTAATTAGTGTTACAAATATCAGTAAATTGATGACTGCAAATTTTTTAAATATTATACAAATTATACAAAAATAAATAATCATTTTCAGAATTCACAAGCTCTCAATCTGTGGCAGAAAATCTGTCCTACGACTGAAAGACGAGAAAAACTATTGGCCAAAAATCATTATTTATTAATTGAAATAAGTTGTAAAAATGCACAATGACTGAATAATTAAACAAAACAAAACAAAAAAAGGTTACTGAAAAACTAAATAAAATCAAATAATAATTAGCAAAAATTAAAGGGTGTCATGGCGTCGCAGTGGGTAGCACAGTCACCTCACAGCAAGAAGGTCGCTGGTTCGAGCCCCAGCAGGGTCATTGGCATTTCTAAAAGGAGTTTGCATGTTTTTCCCGTGTTCGCATGGGTTTCCTCCGTGTGCTCCGCTTTCCCCCACAGTCCAAAGACATGCCGTATAGGTGAACTGAATAAGCTAAATTAGCCATAGTATGTGTGAATGTGTGTGCGAAAGAGTGTAAATGGTTTCACAGTGATGAGTTGTGGCTAGAAGGGAATCCGTTGCGTAAAACATATGCTGGATAAGTTGAGGGTTCATTCCTCGGTGGCGAACCCGAATGACTAAAGGGACTAAGCAGAAAAGAAAATGAATGAATGAATTTACTTCAAATGCTCTGCCCTCATAAAGTTTAAGAATTGGGAAGAATTAGAGATGTAGAATAAAATGAGTACTAATAAACATTGAATATCCCAATAATATGCCGGTAATAAACCTGTAGTTAAATAGTATTAGTTAGTATTTAAACTAAAGTGTTACTAATTAAAGAGAAATTGTAAATAAGGTAGCTAAAATCCAAAAAAATTCTAAAAATAAAGTTTAATATTAAATTTACATTTAATCATTTAGCAGAGTGTCACAAATTTGCTAGTGGAGTGATGACAAGTTGGTTTCTCATTATAATTCATAGTGGTGCTTTCTCATCCTATGAGAAGACCCTGCTTTTAAATTATTCATGAGAGCACGTGCTTTCCAAAAGCAAGGCAGACCGGCCAAGCTGTGACCCAATAATTGGGTGAGACCACGTCTGCATGGCACAGGTCGTATGTGTATGTTTCCACGATCCACAGGGTTTGTTGCATGTTTTTTCTTGCGATGCTGTCAGGGCCAATACAGCAAAGCTGTTGGTTTGCAGTAAGCATTTTTGTCAGGAAAGCTGTATGAGAATTGGAGAATGGTGGACTTTGTCTTTTATCAGTTGAGTTTGTTACCATTCAGACACATTGCTGTATCCATGCTAATGTGGTCACACGTTTTAAATCTCTGGATTACCCACAGGGCTAATGGTTGGAATAGACAGGGAAAGAGACCTGCTGCACTGCTATCAACTGCATCCTCATTCAGACCTGGGAAATGTGGAGGAAAAAATCCTCCTCATTTATAGTGTTCATATAAACACGGTTATCTCTATAATGATATAACAAATTGTGGTTATGCGTATATGAAATTAGTAATAACAAATGTAGCAGGGCATTAAATTACTTACTGATAGTTTCATGGGTCTCCTCACATTTTGTGAGCTGAGTTTTTCCACTTCCCTCTTTCTCCCCTGCTCTGCAGGACACGCCTACTCCTCCCTCTGCTCGCAGTGCTCCACGCCCATCATGAAGTATTTTTTGAAAATATTCTGAGGGAGACTTGAACCAAAATAGCAGGGTTTCATGGCCCTTTAAAGAGTGTTTCTACAGGTGGTTTGTCAACCCCACTCACCTGCATGAAGCACACTTCATAAATGCACTTTTGTTTTTTAGATATGGGGTCTAGTGCAAATGCGCAAAACTGGTGCAAGTGTCAGTTAAAGTGTCAGAGAGATGACAGAGCGTGTTTTCTACAGGTGATTTGTCAAGCCCACTCACCTGTGTGAGGCAAACTCTGAGTTGCAATACATTTTGAAGTTGTCATTCTTGTAGATATGTTCCAATAGTTTGATTTGAATCTGATTTTATGTAAAAGTTTCAGAAACATCAGGAACAATGTAATGACGTAACATAATCACAGATCGCTTTGATCTGAATTATAAAAAGATTTGACTCAAAAGAATTCGTCAATCAGTCATTGCTAATGAACACATGGCAGCACAAGTCTGCAATCTGCAATCACAGGAAACTCTCAGATCTGAGAAAAAACGTTGATGCTGAAATATATGCAAGACATCACCAGGCCAATTTTTCCCCATATTACCCGCAGAGCCTGTGAGATTCATGCATGAATGCAACCGAGTCTGAAGCAAAACATGAGTATACATTAATTGCCACTGCACAGCTATGAATAAACGAGCAGCACATTTAGCCCTAAATGCGCAAACTACTCAAACTCTCGAGGAGAAACGGAAAATGCACCCTAGAGCCAGACACAAGGGCCAGAATCTGAGTAAACACATTTAGCATGTCTCAAAAAACCTCTCATCGACTTTCTGCTAATTGCAGCAATATGGAACCGAAAAGGCATGAAGATCCCAGACAGCAGCTCTTAGTAATGTATTTATATGCAGTGGAATTAGTTCAATTTTAAGGCTGCATAATTCACCTATAAAGCATCGCCCGGCTCTTTTAGATTCCCCTATCTTACATCAGGGAGAGCAGAAACTCTCCAAAGCCAAAACTGCAGAGTTTCATGCTTTCATGGCCTGTCAAACTCCATCAGGACTGAGATCTACACCCGTGTGACTGATGTACTTTCAGCAACACAAGCTCCGTTCACTCACACTTCAGGACAGATTTTTTTTCCCCACTGAAAAATCTACTTTTTCAAACCCATCCTTGACGGTTTGTCTGGCTTTCACCAAAATTGGCTCAGATTATCTTCAGAATGTGCTAAAAAAAAAAAAAAAAAAAAAAACTGTTTAAAGATTTCTGAAACCATTCTTGTGAAAATAAATTTGGCTAACATCACATTAAGGACATATCTGCTTAATTAAGTTTTGGCAAATTCAGCCCAAATTTTGTAGAGTCAATTACTAGAAGCAAGATATGAAAATTGATATTATTTTGACAATAATTCTCAAGGCTGGTCTGTTTTTGGCATGAGAAATTATATCCAATTTTGCACTGTTGGCCCTTTAGAATGTTTTAATAAAATGCTATATTGAATTAATGCATTAATAATAGCATGCTGCATTAAAACTACTTAAGACATTTGAAAAAGCCCTACCTTGTAATCAAATTGCAATATTTTGTTAACCATATCTAAATAAATAAAATGTGTATATTACAATTATATAATATAGTAGGTACTTCTCAAAATAAAAAATAATAAAAAATAAACAAATAAATAAATAAACAAACAGCGAAAGCAACGATAAAAATTGTCACAACCACTAGTGATTTAGCCTATGCAGATTGTTACAGAACTAGACATCTGCCACTACTTGAACTATGTACTACAACTACCATGATGCTTAAAGACAATCAACTACCGCTACAGCTCTGAACAATCTAGACTGACACACACAAATCTTTTGTTGGTTCTTGTTTACCTGTAACTTTACGAAGCAAAGTCTTGCCATGTTTACTGCTCCTTGTTTTGTTCATTGTTTATCCTGTTTGTTGCAAGCACTGACCTCTGTCTGTGACCATGACTATGCTTTTGGAGAACCCTCATGATACCGTTTGTTTCTGTCAACCATTGCCTGCCTGAAAATAAACTGCATTTGGACGCTCAACTCTGTTGTCACCACATCCTTCTGAATTCCCCGAATGCTCCAGATCCTCTCAAATTTCCTGAATGGTGGGTGACAGATTCTCCCGAATTCCACAAATGGTGGGCACCACATCCTTCCGAGTCCCACACAAGGCCAGAGCCACCACCTGAGTTCCATGAATGGCCAGAGCCTTCACCTGAGTCCCACGAATGGCCAGAGCTGTCACCTAAGTTCCACGAATGGCTACCGAAGCCGTGTGACTTCCCAGAGCCACCAGAGCCATGTGACTTTCCATTGCCGCCATGGCCGTGTGAATCGGCAGTGCCTCCTGATTCAAACCTTCTGACAAGAGCTGTCACATGAGTCCGACAAAGCTAACAGAACCGTGTGTCTTCCCAGGGCCGCCAGAGCCATGTAAACCTTTGGTGCCACCAGAGACATGTACCGGCAGTGAACCGGCAGATCCTCCTAATCCTAAGCCTTCTGACTCAAGTTGTTTGAACCACCAGAGCCTCCTGACCGACTGGGGTTGTCTGAACCACCAGTGCTTCTTGAACCTAGGCTTCCTGACCCACTGAGGTCATCTGAACTGCCAGTGCTTCTTGGCCCTAAACCTCCAGACTAACTGAAGTTGTCTGAACCACCATTGCTTCTTTAACCAGAGCATCCTGACCTACTGGGGTCATCCAAACCACCTATGCATTCTGATTCCAAGCCTCCTCATGCACTGGGGTTGTCTGAACTGCCTGTGCTTCCTAAACTAGTGCCTCCTAACTAACTGAGGTTGTCTGAACTGCCTGTGGTTCCTAAACCAGTCTCCTGACCCACTGGGATTGTCTAAACCACCACTGCCTCCTGACCCACAGGGATTGTCTAAACCGCTAGTGCCTCCTGACCCACTGGGGTTGTCTGACCCATCAGTGCCTGCTGAACCAGAGCCCCCAGACATACATCAGCTTCACGCTCCAGATCCTCCACAGCTACAGGCCCTCTGTAGTTCCATGTTTCAGGACCTCCACAACTTCTCACTCCAGGCCCTCCACAGCTTCAAACTCCAAGTAATAGAAGTCGATGCAGATCACTGGAGAAGTACTTATGAACTACAACTACCATGATGCTTTTGCGCCAATCAACTCCCACTACAGCTTTGAACAATATGGACTGATGCACAAAAGCACTCACTAACAGGTGAAGATCATTCTCACTGATTACCAGGACTATAAACACAGCACACACACTCGTCTTTGCTGAGTCTCGTTTACCTGTAACTTTACAAAGTGTGTCCTAGTCAAATCTTGCTTTGTTTCCTGACCCTTGTTTTGTTCTTTGTTTATCCTGTTTGCCGCAAAAACTGACCTCTACCTGTGACGCTTTCGGAGTAAAAGAAATACCATTTAAACTAAAGAATACCGTTTGTTCCTGTTGACCATTACCTGCCTAACAAAGCTGTAAATAAACTGCGTTTGGACCCTTAACTGTTATACCCTGATTCCATTATTACAAAAATAAAACAAAATAAAATAAAATAAATAAATAATAATAATAATAATAATAATAATAATAATAATAATAATAATTATTATTATTATTATTAATAATAATAATAATAATAATAATAATTATTATTATTATTATTATTATTATTATTATATTATTATTATTATTATTATTATTATTATTATTATTATTATATTATTATATTATCATTATTATTATTATTATTATTATTATTATTATTATTATTATATTATTATTTTTAATAATAATAATAATAATAATAATAATAATAATAATAATAATTATTATTATTATTATTAATTCATTCATCATTAACTGGATATGGATTATGATTACAAAATTTATTACTACTCAAAGACTTTTGAGATAGACTCGCATTGTGATCAAAACATTTAATACTGTAATATAATACTAATATACTTCTCTTAATTTCTTCTTAAATTAAAATTAAACATGTTTTGTACATTTAAAATTAGACACATGAATCATTTCATGTTTCCACAGGATTAAAAATAAAATTCCCTAAACACAAATCAATTTATTCCAAATGAACTGAACCAGTTTCATTATTTCAAATAATTGGACATGCAAAATGATTACTATTTTTTATAGAACTGCATTCATTTGAAAGTTGAGTTATATTTCATAAGTGTAACTTTACACCCAAGATCAAGACCACACACAAACAAGTCTGAGTTAATAAAGTGAAATAAAAAAAGAATGAATTATTCATGTTGAAACCACAGACAATAAATCATGTTATCAAGCGAGTTTCAGCTGCAAATAGACAAAGCTGGATCAAATGTCACAGTGACTGATGGAGAAACACAGCAGTTTGACTCCTTACTTCTGCCCTGATCACACTTACTGCGATTATAAAACTGCAGGTCACTGGATTATTGACCGGCTTCTGTAATACATTATTGATGGGCTGTATAATTGCCCAGAGGGATTACAAATAGGACTGCAAACTATATTTAAAATAATACATCAGGCAGTTTTCTTGCAAAAGGAAAAGTTTTTATGTATAAATCGCAATGCTGAATACATTGCAACAAATTATCATAAGATTAACTAGTTTCATTCAGTGCATGAATTCAAACAATTTATGATCTGGTGTGTTTGCATCTGTACTCTATTACTGTATGTGGGCTGAAACAAGTGCTATTGAATGATTAAATCGCTCACAGTAAGATGTCTCTATTGTGACTGGTATCTGACAGATGACTGCTTGTTACTCCTATGGCACAATAAATGGTCATAATGTGTCAATGCACATATGCATATATCTGCAGTTTCCTCAACTGAACTTTTTGAAGACGCTCATATTAAGTTGATGATTTTGACATGTTTTAATGATATGGAACAGACTACCTGACAAAAGTCTTGGTGTTGATCCTAGTTGTAAGAGTAAAAAATAGTTGATCATTTGGAAAAGTGTCAGAAGGTCGATTATTCTGATGAATCATCTGTTGAACTGCATCCCAATCATCACAAATACTGCAGAAGACCTACTGGAATCAGTTTGGACTCAAGATTCTCATAGAAATCAGTCAAGTTTGGTGAAGGAAAAATCATGGTTTGGGGTTACATTCAGTTTGGGGGCGTGCAAGAGATCTGCAAAGTGGATGGCAACATCAACAGCCTGAGGTATCAAGACATTTGTGATGCCCACTAAATTATAAACCACAGGAGAGGGCAAATTCTGCAGAGCAGGATAGCGCTCCTTATGCTGTGTTCACACCAGATGCAGAAGAAGAGTCAAGCGAGAGTGATTTATATGTTAAGTCCAGGCAAAGACACCATTAGACACAATGTGGCCCGATACGTGTGAATGAGGGGACTCACATTACGCAATTCGCTTGAATGAAACCGCAAGAGTTCAGCTTTTTGCACAACTCATGCACTTAAGGCATATGACACGCGTTTCACACGAATCACCCGAGTTGGAAAATCTGTTCTTCAGCGGACATTTGCGCCGTGTTAACCAATCAGGAGCTTTCTCTCATAAGGGTGTGATTATTAGTAGCGCCTGTTGTTGGTGTCCCGGGGGGAAATCCTCCTGCCGACACCGGACAACAGTTTATCAAACTGGGCTCGGCTCTGTCGGAAGCACTGCTGAAAGCTTCAATCATCCAGGTACAGTTTCTGGAGGAGTTTGTTAGCTCATAGAGCTTGGTGCACCTCAGAATGGATCACAGGCACGGCTCTAAACAAATATACGCTGTTTTTCAGTCTTCCTAAAGCACATAAACACAGCTATTCTCTCAAAAAAATCCATGTTAGCCGTTTAGCAACAAAGCTAGAGTCACCAGGCAGACAGAAGCCCTGCAAATGACGCAAATCCGCATCGATTGTGAAGTGAATTTGATGCACGAGTGAAGTGGATTTGACGCACGAATGAAGCGAGTAAATTGAAATGTTCACACGTCTATTTACGCATGAATGTCGTGATTAATCTGCGCGTACCACATGTGGTGTGAACACAGCATCATACTTCAGCCTCCACATCAAAGTAGAGGTCTGCATAAATTTCCGAATAAATTGCGGGAGCGGTCGGTAACGGGTTTAATTTAAGACGGGAGTGGGCTGTCGCGGATATTGCTATGCAAATGAGAGAGAGAGAGAGCTTTGCCTGTGTCTCTGCTTGGTGCTTATGTTTGTGTTTGCTAGTGCGCGCACGTATGAGAGAGAGAGAGCTTTGTCTGTGTGTGTGTGTCGGCTTGGTGCTGTGTGTGTGTGTGTTTATACAGAGAGCTTGGCTGTCTGGACTGTATAGCTGGGTGATATTCGGTTTTGTTCTCCCCCGCTCTTTAGCGGGATCGGGCGCGGCGGGTAGAAAACGGGGCGGGTCAGGCAGCGGGACAACAAATTCTTAATATAAGCGGGAGCGGTCGGGTTCGGGCTAAAACCTGGCGGGTGAGGGCGGGAGCGGGATTCAAAATTTAGTCCCGCGCAGATCTCTACATCAAAGTTTCTGACAGCAAAGAAGGTCAAGGTGCTCCAGGATTGGCCAGCCCAGTCCCCAAATGTGAACATTATTGAGCATGTCTGGGGTAAAAGAGGAGGAGGTATTGAAGATGAATCCAAAGAGTCTATATGAACTCTGGGAGTCCTGCAAGAGAGCTTTCTTTGCCATTCCAGATGACTTTAATAATAAGTTATTTGAGTCATTGCAGAGATGTCCTTCAAGCTCATGGGAGTCATTCTTTAGTCATTCTTTTTCCACTGCAGCATGACTTTACATTCAACACTGGACATTATTTCTGTTCAGTAACAAAACTTTTGTCTAAGCAAAGTCAGACCTTACTGTCCTAATTAAATAATTAATTAAAAATCAAAGCATGATCATATTTTATTTTGCTAAAATAAGCGTAATCTAGAGGCATTTGCCTTTCATATAAGCCACTTCTGATACCAAATGATCAACTAGAAGTCATGTTAATAATTGTTATTCCTAAAACTTGGATAGGTGACGAGACTTGTCAGATAGTGTACTGTATACAGCTGTCACAATGCACAGGCTGCGATAAGATGTAATGATGTTTATACTGTACTGAAGTGTGATTTATGAACAGCTTTTCTCATGGGAATAAAAAAATGCCCTCACAAGGTCAACATTTACTGGTATTGATAGACATGTTGGCACACTTGTGGACGCACACACACTTTTATGCAGTGTCAGTCTTTCCCACTATCTTGCATCTCTATGTGATGCTGTGAATCGCTGCGAGTGTGAACAACTCTTTACACAAAATCAATGAGCAGAATCAATGGCTGCAGAAGCAAACTGAGAAAACTTACTGAGAAAATACAATACAACAGGAGTCCATGCGACGAAAGAAGCAAGAAACATACATCAGCAAGTAGACTGCACACCGAAGGTCAACCCATCTAAACACCTTCACATATTCACAGCCTCATCCTGATATCTAAAGAGAAGCGCACAGCACGAGCCCTAAACAAACATCGTCTATAAAGCAATAGTGTTCAAACTTTTACACAAAACATTTGTTCAAAGTGTCAGCGGCTGAAAAGAGCAGGTGTCTCTGAAGACACCTGACAAAACGTCTCTTGTCTGTTTCATCTGTGAGTTTAAAAGAAAAGCGTAATGCATTTTTTGGGGTTTGCCTGTAGGGCTTTTCCCCATCTTTCCTGAACTCCCGTTGAGATCTTTGGAATGGCACGAGGGCAAATCTAGACGACTAAAACTTCTGCTTCCAGTTCAGAAAAGCTGCTTTATGCTTAGAAGATTGCTGTGTAAACAGTGGGATTCTTACATTTAAAAAAAGTGCTTCATGCATTATTGTACAGAAATTTTTATCCCTTCAGCAAACGCATGTTAAATGTGTCGGTCCTTGCTGAATGTCAGCGAAAATTGAGCCAAATTGAAATGTCAGAGGAAGATGAGACTAAAAAGCAAAATGAGGCCGAGCAGACAGGCTGAGCGTCGGTGTAAAAGGTTGGAATAGACAGCTATTTTCCTCATTTAGGCTGTGAGTCTTTTCGATACGGCTGCTTTCTTGTGGCATGAGAGACGTCTGAGCCTTCCGGAGGGAGACTGCATTTTAGAACCAAGAACTCAAGGCTTTTATCTATAGCGGGAATACTCGCTTAATTTCTATTGGGATAGGCATTTCACAAAATGTTTCTCTAAGAGCTTAGAAATGGACTCTATAGCAGCAAAAATACTTGATATATATTTTTTGTATTTTACTTTTGTAGTTTTACATATTTCTCTATATTTCTTTTTCTGTCAAATGTTTGTACGACAAAGACAAAGGACACAGGACAACGTTTTCAAACATTAAAACATATTCATTGTTGTAATATGTAATTACATATTAATTGTTGATTGATTGATTGATTGACTGATTGATTGATTGATTGGTTTGTTGATTTATTGTCTGATTGATTAACTAATTGGTTGGTTGTTTTATTGATTGATTGATTGATTGATTGATTGATTGATTGATTGATTGATTGATTGATTGATGGATGGATTTGATTGAGTGGTAGATTTATTGATTGGTTAATTAGATGGTTGGTTGGTTGATTGGTTGATTGATTGGTTAATTTATTGATTGGGAAGTTTATTTATTTATTTATTTATTCATTTATTTATTTGTTGGTTGATTAATTTATTGATTGATTTATTGATTGACAGGTTGGTTGGTTGATTGGTTGATTTATTGATTGGTTGGCTTATTGATTGATTGATTGATTGATTGATTGATTGACTGACTGACTGACTGATTGATTGATTGATTGATTGATTGATTGATTGATTGATTGATTGATTGGTTTGTTAATTGACTGGGTGGTTGGCTGGTTAATTTTAAATGAAAAAAGCGATTTAAGCAGCAAAATACTCATTAATTGCCATTTAAAATATTTACACTTTTTCAGACCACTATGTTTATCGCATTTGTCAGGAGGATTTGTAAAAAATATTTAAATTAGGAACTATTAGGAAAGGAATTTCACAAAATGTTTCTCTGAGAGCTTAGAAATCAGCAAAAATACTTGTGTATATACAAGTAATATAAACCATATATATATGGTTGGTGGGTTGATTGGTTGGTGAGTTAGTAGGTTGGTTGGTTGGTGAGTTAGTGGGTTGGTTGGTAAGTTGGTGGGTTAGTTGGTTGGTGAGTTAGTGGATTGGTTGGTAAGTTGGTGGGTTAGTGGGTTGGTTGGTTGGTGAGTGAGTGGGTTGGTTGGTTGGTTGGTGGGTTAGTGGGTTGGTTGGTTGGTTGGTGAGTTAGTGGGTTGGTTGGTTGGTAAGTTGGTGGGTTAGTGGGTTGGTTGGTTAGTTAATTGGTTGGTTGGTGAGTTAGTGGGTTGGTTGGTAAGTTGGTGGGTTAGTGGGTTGGTTGGCTGGTGAGTTAGTGGGTTGGTTGGTGAGTTAGTGGGTTGGTTGGTTGGTGAGTTAGTGGGTTGGTTGGTTGGTTGGTTAGTTAATTGGTTGGTTGGTGAGTTAGTGGTTTGGTTGGTAAGTTGGTGGGTTAGTGGGTTGGTTGGCTGGTGAGTTAGTGGGTTGGTTGGTTGGTTGGTTAGTTAATTGGTTGGTTGGTGAGTTAGTGGGTTGGTTGGTAAGTTGGTGGGTTAGTGGGTTGGTTGGCTGGTGAGTTAGTGGGTTGGTTGGTGAGTTAGTGGGTTGGTTGGTTGGTGAGTTAGTGGGTTGGTTGGTTGGTTTGTGGGTTGGTTTAAATGTAATTATAACAATTGTACCTTTTTTATTATGAAGATAAATATTTTTCATATCTATTTTTATGTCTGTGTGTACCATTATTCTTAGAAGAACAATGATTCATATACAAACACAGAAATACTTATTAATTAACACATTTAATTACACATTTACAATTTACACATTTTCTAACCACCATATTTATCCCATTTGTCAGGAAGATTTGTAAAAATATTTACAATAAAAAAAATGCATGATAACCTTTGCTTTGTAGCATTTAACAGGCCTATTCTGTAAATTTCATAATCTATTTATTTTTTTGCATTAAATGTAAATATATAAGTTTGGTATACGTTATATCCTTTATTGATGATGGAACATCATATTTTGACTTTCTCCTTACAAAAGTTAAATAAGCTGTTTTAAATTGTTCTACTGATATGAATTATGATGTGATGCAGACATATACATAATATATAGTTCAAAAGTTCAAAGACAGTAGTTTTTTGTACAGTCATATTTTAATCATATAGGAGGCATTAAATTGATCAAAAGGAACAACAGAATCTAATAGGAAAATTCCTATTTTGAATAAATGTTGTTATTTTTAAATTTCTCTCAACAACAAATCCTGAAATAAATGTTTCATGGTTTCCAAAAATATTATAAAGCACAGAAAAGATGATAAGGATTCCCAATATCACTGTATTTATGGTATTTTTTTTTATCAAAAAAGCGGCCTTGGTGAGCATAAGATAATCTCGTCGACCTAATTTGTGTCGCACATGAAAAAATGCACTTCTATAAAGTTTAAATATACAAAAATAATACCAAGGGACCATCTGAGTTCAGTGAGGTCAGTTATATTCACTTTTTCCAATACAAAACATCTTTCATCAAGCTTGAATAGCATGCAGTCTAAGCGTCATCTACTTTAAATGTACAACTTAGTTTCCAGGCTGACACAAATGGTCGATAACAAATGTTTCTCGCATCTCGAGTCATGCAGTTAATTAGAGCGCCTCAGTTTCTCTTCAGCAAGTCTGTTAATGAGAGCACAAAAGAGAGAAATCTAACTCTGGCCGTCACTGTTCAGTGGCTTACTGAAAAATATGAGTGTGGACTTCAATTAGAGCTTAATTAGGATCCATTCACCTTTACGGTGACCGCGAGATCTGACTCTCTAACGGCGGGTTGTTGGAGTCACAGTCCATTTCAGAGGCCGCTGACCCTGCGAAACCGGCTAATGGAGAAATGTAACTTCATTACATGACATGCCAATAGTGTGAACTTGCCATGAAAACCAGAGCTGGCATCCAAAAAGCAGTTCTGGATAAGATGTAGCAGTTTATAGCATATCTGAAGGATTTTTTTATTATGCTTGATTCTAATTAGTTATCATTTTTGGACCAAAATTTAATGATATGTGTTTGCACAAGGGATGCTCATTTCGGCTAATTTTGCCAACCAACAACCGCCGATTGTTAACCGAATATTAACCGTTAACAGATTAATATTAAAAAATATTGTTTAATAATAAAAAAAACATGTCTATTGTGTGTGACATTAAATATTGCATTTTAAATTACTGATTTATTTTAACATGCGAAGAGCATACAGAACATAACAGAGCATCTTCACGCACCTGCAGTGTTTTCAGCAGCCTAGAAAAACAGAATAAACTAAACAAAAAAATAAAATCTGGTGTAGATCTTTTTTACTTGAATGACAAATTTAAATTACAAAACAAAAACGCTGACTGAATCCTTTTTAAGAACCGGCATTGGCTGTTTGTTCAAACAAGTTTTTTCTTCCGTTAAAACCAGGCGCGCTGGGCGCATAAGCAGAGCTTAAAACACTCACGGCCATTAGTAAACCATTCAACAGATGCTCCTCTCGACGCAAAAAGCATGTTCACTGTGATCAGCTTCTTATGCAGCCAAACTTTAAAAATATATAAAATAATATTTTAATCATTTAACTGATATCATTAATCGGTTACAAACGCACCCTATCGGTTAACGGTTAATCGGTTATTTTGAGCATCTCTTGTCCGCACTGTAAAAAACTAAATAATAATTTAAAAAAAATCACAACAAAAGATCTCTATTTTCTTTTAAATATATAGTCAATTTAAATGTACAGGTCAAAATAAATATGCTTCATACTGCAATGTGTTTGAGTAAATATGTTAGCCCGAAAATCTGACTGAAATCACAGATTAAATTACACTGTCTCAACTTTTCTTCATGTCAATATTTTCATTATATACCATCAGGAGCAGAGCAATTATTCTATAGAGTCACTTGGATCAACATTTTTAGCAAACTGTACTGAACAAATGATATACACAAATATACACATAAAACCAGGCTCTGGATTAAATAATAAAACTAACAATACTCTACATCTTGTACAATTTCTAACATGGACTGATTGTTTCGCTTCGCAAGACCTCAGGGTGCCATTAGGAGCCATGGCTTTTAATCTAAAAAATATGTCACCATTCACTGCCATTATATGAATCCCCAAATCCACAAATTCAGCTCATCCATGTTCTACTGAAGAAAAAAAGTCACCTACATTGAAATAAAAGATTCATTAGATTTGCTCAATTTTAAGGAACAGTAAGTGGTTGTGAAAAGTTTATATGGGCTGAGTTTGAACAAACTATTTAAATTTAGTAATGTCCAACTTAATCCGTCCATATAAATTGTTTGCAAACACATACCTTAAAAATGTAGTAAAATAAATGAATCATTTTTTTCAGTGTACATCTTGGATGATCTGTGGGTATGTAAACGAGCAGAAAATCTAAATTTAGCATGAACTATCCCTTTAACTAATAGTGAATCACTAATTAAAACAGGAACTTTCATTCAATATGTCAACCCAGGCTAATTCTAAAAAACGTACCGCTGTATACATTTATAGAGAGCGCCAAATACATCCTAGGAGGTACGTTTTTTTTGTTGTTTTTGTTTTTGCGAATGCGCCAGAGGCTGTTGTGTACGCTTTTTCAGATCTCAAATTTCTCTCGCCAGGGCCATTTGTGCATGCTGTTAAGCGTAAATCCACCAGAGGCCACTGTTGACTGACTGACCCACTCTCCTCCTTCCCGAAACCCAACCAATAGTGTTTTCAAAAACCCCAATAGACCAGCGCCCATGCACTTCCCTAAACCCAACCGACAGTGTTTTCAAAAGCAATCCAGGAAAAGAAAAGCGCTTGCCTGATTTTTACCACACTCTCACCCTGTTATTTACTTGTTTATTTTATTTTTTGGCCTCTGTTTTTGTCTTACCTGCTTTCTGGAACCTTTCTTTACTAGACTCAAATCCATCGTGATCAACTTCACTCTGCGTCTCAAGTCTGCCGACTCACATACCGAGCTACTGGAAAAACTGATAACAGCGTGAAAGCCGTCTATACGGAGTTAAGCAGTCAGCTGGTAAGCACGAAAAGGAACGCCGTCATATGTTCCTGTGGCTACATAATTTGCGATCTCCAGGAATGTATATAGAGTTACATTTTCAAAATGAGCCTATGTTGCATTATGTACCTAAACCATGGTATATTGAAAAGGTACTGTATCAGCAAAGTAAATCAATAAGTAAACTAGAAAAAACGATAGATCTAAATAAAGAAGAAACTGATCAACGCTGAAAACAAGACTGAAAACTGGAATCTTCATTAGAAAAAATAAGCAATTATCCATTTTGCTATTACAAAAATGACACACAAAATCAGTGTCACGGTTACTAAATGCGCATTGAGCTCACACGACTAATTACGCGGAAGAAAACATCTCTCAGTTTTGCTCATTTTCACAACTTAATTGCCACTTTACTCACCAAAAGCTGCATAAAACTCTTCTTTAGCAAGGTGTTCGTCATCGTTGATGTCATTGTATTTAAAGAGGTCGAAGAGAGTGCATTCGGACACTGTTCTGCTCAAACCTTCCTGCTTGATGACCTGCAAAACAAGACATTAAAGTTAGTAAGTTCACTCAAAAATGTTAATTTACTCACTATAGGGTATATGCAGAAGGACTTTTAATTTTGCAGCAACCTGGGTTGACAATCAACAATCTTCACTGCCTGATCGATATAGGATATAAAGTGGGTCTCAGATTGTACAAGAAGCACTGCATTAAAATGACATTTTCCCACGCCATGTCTTTAAAATGTGAACATTTATTTTACCCCAGTATTTTCAATGGTGCTTCTGCACTCGCCTGCTGATCCTGATGGGCATGTGCGTGTAAGCGGCTTTTCATCTCGTTTCACGCTTGAACAACTAATTGAATGCTGAAGTCTATTTAACTGATTTTATTTTAAATACATTACAGCAGTGGTTCTCAAACTTTTTCACTAAGTACTACCCCTGAAAAAGTTGTCTCTCCAAGTACCCCCATACTGAGCAGTATTGAAATACAGTAGCGTATTAGTCGCCCAGTAAAGCAGCTACAGTTCTGCACAGTTCAAAAACGTGGCAGATTAAGTACAATTATTAAGAATATTTATCATTGTCAGCCACTTTAAACATAAATAGTATAAACGTTAACACTGTACTGTGCTTATATAAAAAAAAACAAAAAAAAAACAACTAAAAACGTCAACATTTAAATTAAAATGTGCTTAAGGTAAAAAAAAAAAGTGCTGTACTTAAATGTAAAGTATTAACATATAGTAGCCAATTCATCAACACCTGAAAATGTTGCCTGGACCTCAGAAATAGGCTATAGGTCATAAAATGAATATTATTATATGTCATATTCACATATAAATCATTTTTGATAAGTTTTGAAATATATGTAGCATGTACATATGACATATTTGATTCCTCCGTGTGCCACTAGAAGAAAGCCTGCGTGCCACTAATGGCACACGTACCACAGTTTGATAACCACTGTTCTATGTGAAGCTGCTTTGACACAATCTTGTAAAAGCGCTATACAAATAAAGATGAATTGAATTGTATTGAATTAAAAATAATCAAATCATTAACCTATAAATAATAAAATGATATAATGATATTTATATAAATGGCTAATGGTAATATGATTAAATAAAATAAATAAATGAAGAATAAATGAATGAAAACAGATGAAAATAAAACACAAAACAAATGAATGGTTGCTTTCTTGAAACAACACACACAAGTTTGCTTCAAGAATTTTCAGATCCTTAGTTAGATTCTTCAGGTAGGATTAGGGATCCAGGATAAGGTCATACTTTATAAGTGCTGATGAACAGTTCATATTTTAATGATATGCAGGTAATATGCCAGTAGTTAATAGCATGGATTGAGAGCTAAATTAAAGTACTAAAAACAAACACTATGGAGGTAAATGGGTACTGACTTTTAGCATTTTTTCCGAAATAAATCCTTTCAAGTAAAGAATGACTAAATGATGAGGGGATTTTTTTTTCTGGGAACTATCCCTTTAAAGACACTTAAGCAGTGTCTACTGTATGATGCATTAAAAAATGGCATTAATGCACTTTCTGCAGTGAACGTTGCTGAAGGTAATCCTAATAAATGCTGATGTTCCAATTCAAGGACATGTTTGTTTACACAGTTTGCGGTGCCATCTCGGGTCTCCACATGACGTCTGATGTAAAATCTCCATCCTAAAGCAAAAAAAGCACTGCTCTTGTCTACCGTCCTGAATAATTAAAGATGCCATTCCTATATCTGCATCAGACATCGTGGATCCTGGCGGCTGGCAAACATCCAGAACCGAGCAAGACTTTATAACAGCCTGATGCTGGAAAAACATGAGGGATTACTGTAAAACGGTCTATCATACGTTCATCCATGCCAGAAATATCTGATGGTAATTACAGTTAGTGAAAGAAAGCTGGAGGGATTGTTGATAATGAATGTGAGGGGTTAGATCCGCCTCGGATTACATTTAAGATTTTGAAAATGCCTTGAGGATTTTAATGCGTATGAACAGTCATAATTAATTTGGCAGCTAATTGGCAATAGATTACAGAAGTTGACAAACTCAGTATAATATACGCTGAAGAAGTAAACACATTTGTAAAAATGGTCAAAATTTGGATAATGTTTCATATTTGGAGAAAGTCACCACCATATTTTCTGTTAAAAATGAAGCTCAATACTGTACAGAGCCTAGCTTATATTAATACACCCCTCATAAATCTTTAAATGAATATTTTCTATAGGATGCTATACAATAGTATATTTGTGCATATACATCAGTTACAGGACAGGTTGTACAGGCAAAGGTCAAAAACAGGAGCAAAACAGGGTAATCAAATACACATAGTCATAATACAGGTGAAAGGTCAGGCTAGGTGGCGAGGAATCAAAACGATGAACCTTACAAGAACATGACAGAGAAAAACGCTTTATAATGTTCATGGAAGAAACAGGACTCAGCAAAGTGTTAATGAAAGTGAGTGGTATATATAGTCCACGTAATCAGTGGAGATGAGCTACAGCTGTGTCTGTGTGTATGTCTGGATTATTGTCAGCTGTGGCAGGGGGTTGATGGGTGCAAAGTGTTCTGGGAGTTGTAGTTTGGTGGGAAAACTGGATGCAATCTCCAGTGGAGAAAACACTGCTGGCGATGACAACAGTAACAAAGATTTATAAAGATCTTCCGAGACTAAAATATTATTTTCAGGTGTTCACACTCAGCTGATGATTGATTATAAAGCGTGTTTGGCATGCTGTCCCAGGAGAGGCCCCAAAGCTTATGAGATCCCCGAGCCTGGTGCTCCCTACCGTTTGCAGGGCGAGAAGGGAATTTGGGCTCTGGTATATCTCAAGAACGCCCCTGCTTGTTAATAGTGAATGCAACTTCTGAATAACTATGGAGAGAACATTGCTGATTAATCGCTCATCTATGGTGTCGATTTAGTTTGGTCAGTTTACTTATGTTACTTGTTTTTGGTCTGTGGGAGGAAACCGGAGACCCGGGAAAAACCCCACGCAAACACGAGGACAACATGTACACTTCACACAAAAATGTCAGCTTGGCCAGGTAAAGACTTGAACCAGTGACATTCTTGCTGTCAGGCAATGATGCTTACCACTGGGCCTCCGTGCCGCCCTATTAAGGAAAAGGGAAGAGTAGGGGTGGAAGGGGGGATTCTTCAATAATTCTGACTTTACCTGTAGATGTTGGACTGAAGCAGCTGATATTAATTTATAATGAGGAAGGGCAGAGGGTTGCTGACAAACTACTGATAGATTTCAGCTGCTGTCTGGGCTATCACTGCCTTTCTACATCTCCCTTTCTACATGTGTTCAATACTTTATTCCTGTGTCACTTTTTATTATGTATAACTTAATTTGTAAACTAATTAGTTTTGTTTTCTTTGCATATATAGATTTCTTTTATTGTTACCATCATCTGGGGAACATTTCAAGTCAATGGAACCTTTAGAAATACATTTTCTGAGAAAATGGTGACGTGTTGAATATATTTATTTAGCCCTTTGTTAGGGCTGTGCAATTAATCGAAAATCCGATTTCGATTTCGACTTCAAACGATTATTAAAAAGCATTAATCGAGATAAACGATTATTGCATCATATACAGCCCCCTTTCCAGCTGTACACAGTTGTTGCTCTTAAAAGCGCGAAAGACTGCGTGCTTATATGTGTGTGCGGCAAGCACACAAATTCAGAAGCATGCGGCCGGTCAGCATTCGGTCTCATTCGCACGCTGAGACGAGCAGAGGAGCGCAGACATCTAAAGTCATCTTAACGCTTTAATGGTCAAATAGGTGATTATTCATATTAACCCTCATTCGTGTAATAAACAAACAAGTTGAGGATCAAAAGACACGTGAAAGAAACCATTAAAGTGACTGCGCAAAATATTCCTGCTGCCGCCTGTTTTTATCATTAATCAAACAAAATGAGAAAATTCCTTACTGCTCTTGACTGAAGGACTTTTGTAGCTAAAGTGTTTTTCTTACAGTGAAGATGCCTAAAGCACAGTTTGTTTCATATTTTTTCTATTGTATTTATTTATCTTTCCTTTGCAGGGTGAAAAATAACTGTATGTATACAGTTGAAGTCAGAATTATTAGCTCTCCTGAATATTAACAACCCTTTTCCTGCCCAATTTCTGTTTATTGGAAAGAAGTTTTTTTAAAGTTATTTCTGAACATAATAGTTTTGATATCTCATTTCTAATTACTGATTTCTTTTATCTTTGCTATGATGACAGCACATTACATTTTTCTAGATATTTTTCAAAATACAAGCATTCAGATTAGTGCAATTCAAAGGCTTAATTAGAATAATTAAGTTAAAATTCCTTGCTCTGTTAAACATCATTTGAGAAATATTTATTTAAAAAAAAAAATAATTCTCAGGAGCGCTAATAATTTTGACTTCAACTGATATTGGTTTTAAATAATCGTGATTACAATTATGACCAAAATAATCGTGATTATGATTTTTCGCAAAATCAAGCAGCTCTACCATCCGTGTATAATATTTACATAAAATGCCATGGTAAAAAAATAAACTTGGTAATAAACTGACAGTATTTCTTATTCCAATGCATGTTCTGTAAATAGAAAATGCACTGGTAATTTTCTGCCAGGACATTACTTCTTTTTCTTGTGTACAATGTTTGGGACATCTAGGGCTAAGACTGACCTGAACTGATTCAATCCTGTCCTTTTATTATCTGCCACAAACACTAATCCTCTTAGGGAGACTTGATAGCGGCGCAGGAACTGACTGACAACCTTGATTTTGACCTCTTTTGCTATGCAGGCACGATTTAGCATTTACTTCAACGACAAAAACAAACAAGCAAGCATACTTTCAGATGCTTACATTTGTGGATGTGCCACTGTGATCTGCTTTGCCCCTCGCTAGAGGGGATGAGAGCAGCGTTTTCCATAATGAACGACTCTACATATACCATCCACCGTGCTAAATGAAATCTCAGAACAGCTTCAGGCATGTTCTTGTTCTTCCACTTTCACACATAAGCATTTAGAGATGCACAGACATAGCTGGGGAAAGCTACTTCTGGAGGAAAAGTTTTAGCATTGTTCGTTTACAGATGCACTTTTATTTAATTTAGTGATGCTCATATTAAAGTGTGTGTTGATCATGCAGATTTACATAAAACATGTTTTATATCAAGTATTGCATATTTTATATCTGCATAACTTTATAAAGTTAAAATTTATAAACTACAGTGCGATCCCTATTTTTGACTACGACTAAAAATTAAAATTTCCTTTAGAATATTTTTATAAATAATTAAAGATTTGCAAATGCAAATAAATAAATAAATAAATAAAATAATAAATAAATAATTAATTAAATAAAACAATAAATAAATAAAAACAATTAATAATGTAATAAAAAATAAAATAAAAAATGAATAAACAAAAAAATACAAAAATAATAAACAACAAATACATAACTAATTAAATAAATAATAATACTGCATAAATACCTAATTAAATAAATAGATGAAAAAGTAAAAACAATCTAATAAATATACGAAGTAAAAATAAAAAATAACAAATGAATGAACTAAAATAACAAATAAAAATTGCATTATATATATGTATATATATAATATATATAATAAATATATATATTTATATATGATAAATAAAAATACATCAATACAAATATTATTAAATAAATAAAGAAATAAATAAAAACAATAAATACAAACAATCAATAATTAAATAAATAAAAAATACTACACAAAAATAATAAATAAAAAACATAAATATAAAATGTGTAAAAATATAAATAAATTTTCAATACAATTATAAATAAATACATAATAATAATGAATGAATAAATAAATAAATAAATAAATAAATAAATAAATAAATAAAAACATAAAGTAAATAAAAACAACAATAAAAAAATATATATACATACGTGTGTGTGTGTGTGTGTGTGTGTGTGTGTGTGTGTGTGTGTGTGTTTGTATACAGATAAAAAAATAAATAAATACTTAAATAAATAATAATGGAACTAAATAAATAGAAATAATAAATAAATAAAAATAATAAAAGACAGACAGACAGACAGACAGACAGACAGACAGATACTGCAGAGAAGGTAAAAACATATAATAGGGGGTCTTTAACAATGCATTAGTATATGTTGAACTATGAATGCACTACAAGATTATTCATACTTAGTTAACGTAAGTAAATACATTAACAGTTGGAGCATTATTACTTCTTATAACACTATTGCTTACTAAAGCGCAAACAAAAAATCAAATTCAACACGTCTGGAAATGTTCATAGTTTGGATTATCCCAGGTGTACAGGAAGAGCTGTGTGAGCAGAATGCTGACCGAGTTTAATTGCTCTATTAGAGGCGAGTGTTTTGATTTTCGCTGCAAGGCATTTCTCTATACGTTCCCATTCCTCAATCACCTTTTCGACCTGTACGAGCTTCATGTCAAGAGGCCAAGCTTTTGTATTCAGGGCCGGTCTGAATTTTTTTTTTTTAGAAACATTGTCTTCAATCTGCCACGCATGAAAAGAGATCTGTGCTCCTTCCACCGAGAATGAAGAAATATGCAAATGACATGAAAATATTGCACAATAAAATTGAAATGGCTCACGCCTGTAACCGAGAGTGAAAAGTGCGTTCAGAGTTTTCTCTCCAGAGAAATATGAATAAATTCATATTTTGCTCATTTTGCTATGCGGCGTATATCTCTGTGGACAGGTGTAATCTTTCTGCCGCAGGCCAAGATAAAGCACAGCTGACCTGGGATCAGTCTATGAGCGAGTTATTAAAAAAACAGTCAAGCTCGCATGCTCATTTGCTGTTTCGAATTAATGCAATGAAAAGTGGGTAAAAGAGATCCCCAGCCATATCAGAGATTTAGGCTTTGGATACAGTAAATCAAACAGCACGCTTTCAAATACTGGCTTTTGATTGAACTGTGAGATTTATTTATTTCTTCCATTCTTCCTTACTAATATTAAAGACATGGTCCATCTAAAAAAAAAAGTCAATTCTGTCATTATGTTGTTTCAAAACAAATTTTTCTACATAGAAATCAGTGAAAACATTATAGAGGAAAGAAAGTTTGTAAAACCTTTTATCAAGGAAAGCCTTTTTTGACAGTAAAACAGACTACGGGCTGTATTTTAATGATTCAGGCACACGGATGAATGATGATAGCAGCATAATACTGCTACTAACAATAACATACAAAAGCAAATTGTCATGAATAAACTGAAAAAGCTCCCTGAGATGAAGAAGCCATGGAGGCAGTGGTTTTTATATTTATGTAGGCTAGAAAATAATGTGTTTTGCAATATTTTAATCCTTTAATAAATTTTTTTTATTTAACATTTTCATTTAACATTTTCATATTTGCGTATTGCGTATTGCGTATTGCTGTGCATCCTGTGGATATTTAGCTATTGTATTGAAGTTTACGGCCCTTTGGTCGCCGGGAAGAAGGAGGCGGAGAACTGACGGAGCTTTAAAATATTTATTAATAACAATGACGGCAGCTCCTCACAGAGACTGCCGTCTAAACCAAAACAAATGGACGGCAGCTCCTCACGGAGACTGCCGTCAAACTGAAAGCAAAAGTAAAATATGTCCAGGCCCGGTCCTCTCTCGGTTTCCTCTGCCATCTGTCCTCCTTTTATGGTCCAGAGCTCCTTCCGTGGGATCCGAGGCAGGTGCGCACCGCAGGTGTATCCACTTACACGGTGGCCTCACTCCGTTCCCACGGCTCTCGGCCACGCCCCCTCACCACAGCTATGTTTAAGCAAGGTGCACAACTAACGCGCTCTGCACTGGACTTTAGATCTCCTCTAAGCTGGTCTATTGAACAGTGTATTTTAGTTCCTCATAATAGCAACGCACCAGAAATGCACCGTAACGCCTCCTTTTTTAGACCAGAACGCCTATGGGCGCACATATGAGCGCAAATGCATTTGCTATTTAAAAAGCGTGGTGCAACGCGTCATAATGACTCTTGAACCGATCTGAAACTAGCAAACAACAATTGCGTCCCGCCTTGCACCACATTGCGCTGGGTGTACGATAGGGCCCTAAAAGTGTATGATAGGGCCCTAGCTTTTTGACCTTTATTATGGATCTGTGTTTTACCTTTTTGCACAGGACAGTTACACATGTTCATGTTCATTAACACAATCCTTCCATTAAAAGTGTGACAAAATGTTAAATATGTTTTATGTTAATATAATATATTTAACAGAGCTAATATAACAGTTCAGAATAACCTGAATAATATAAACAGTCCCAAATGTGTAATGAAGGTTAATACAGCACAATTTCAAACGGATATTCAATATAATCTAAATGTGTTTAATAAACTTTACAATGTAATACTTTGTTTGATTTTGTGCTATTTTAGTGTGATATTGTTTGCAAGTTATGTGTGTGGAAAAAATACTTATGTTTAATATATTTATTTGTCTATTTATTTATTTATTTATTTATTTATTTATTTAATTTATTTTTTAATTTTATTTATTTATTTTATTTTTATTTCTTTAATTTAGTTTGTAAGGCAAGTGTGTGAAAAATACTTGTGTTTAATATTTTATTTTATTTGTTTTCAAATTTTAATTTAATTTATTCATTCATTCAGTCCCTTTATTAATCAGGGGTCGCCACAGTGGAATGAACCACCAACTTATCCACTATATGTTTTACGCAGCGAATGCCCTTCCAGCTGCAACCCATCTCTGGAAAACATCCATACACTCATACACCAAGGACAATTTAGCCTACCCAAATCACCTGTACCGCATGTCTTCGGACTGTGGGGGAAACCGGAGTACCCAGAGGAAACCCACGCAAACGCGGGGAGAACTTGCAAACTCCACACAGAAATGGCAACTGATCCAGCCAAGGCTCGAACCAGCGACCTTCTTGCTGCGAGGCAACAGCACTACCTACTGCGCCACCTCATCGTGTTAATTTAATTTAATTTAATAATAAATAATAATAAATAATAATTAAACTAAATTTAATTAAATTTAATTTAATTAAATTTAATTTAGTGCGATTTTGTTTTTAAGGCAAGCGTGTGAAAAAATACTGTAGTTTAATATTTTTATTTTATTTTATTTTTTTTTTATTTTATTTTATTTTATTTTATTTTATTTTATTTTTAAATTAAATTAAATTAAATTAAATTAAATTAAATTAAATTAAATTAAATTAAATTAAATTAAATTAAATTAAATTTAAGTTAATTGTGAAAATAAATTTAAATATCCCAATGCTTTTATTTGCATGGCATATGTGTAAAAAATTACATATGTTTTATTTTATCAGAAATATCAGATATATACAAATGCTTTCATTTGTAAGTCATAAAAAAAAAAAAAAAAAAACATGCATAACTGATTAACACATCCAAAGCTCAATATGACAAGTGTCATCACAACCAACCCAGAATGCTGGGATTCTTATGCATTCTTAAAGTTCAACTCTATAACATCTCTATTTTTCTATATTATTTGAAACTGACTGTTTGTTTAGATAAAAATCAACACGTCAGATGCATTTAAAGAAGGTAAAAAAGAAATAGCATATAAATGCAATGCCTATTAAACAAGCTAAAAACGTTAATGACACACTCAGCAGCCATACTTTATATGCTGAATGAATCAGCATTTTGATCAAGGTTGAGTTAATGATACAATGACTCAATCAACATTCACATTTCATTTCTGATTCTGATTTCTGATTCGTTAATGAATCATTGACTCACTAAACAGCAACACCATTCAGTACCAAATAAATCAGTTTTAAATTAACTGTTTAGTTACTGGTTTAAATACTCACTCAACAGTAATAGCAAAGAGCATAGAAAGACCATAAGGCGACACTCTAGTGTAATTTGGGAAACAGCCACTAGAGGGCGCGGCGGCCATTTTGGAATAAAAACTCCAATAGAACAACAGCATATTATAAGTCTTTAAAATAAACTATTAAAAGTGCTGATGATTGTGAAAATACGTGTTGTTTTGTCGTCTTTCAGGTTGTATCTAAGTCTTAATGTGCTTTTTAAATAAATAAATCAAAAACAAAGCAGCTGCTTGCCATCGCGACAGTAATGAGATCCTACGGACAGCCGATCGCTTTCACTTCAAAATGGCGGAATCCAGGGCTGTTGCTGGGCGCTGCTGTTGCAGTGGAACGTTCTATTGAGTGTCGCCTCATGGTCATTCTAAGCTCTTTGGTAATAAGGAAGTAAACAAATCAGTTCAAATAATGCTACTTGTGCCACCTTTTAGTGAAACTACCCAGTCAAATGATATAAAAAGTCGTAAAAATCACTTTAAATATACAAATCAATTAACATCTAACATTGGTATCAAAAACACATCAAAAATTGATTAAGGGGCAGTCATATAATACATTTTTGTTGTCAATGTTAGATTAATGCCTTTTAAATGAGTTTGATTTGATGGCTATAGTTCAGTGTTACCTGTGAAAGCTCGCTGCTGTCAACTTTTCCATTGCCGTCTGCGTCAAATCGCTTAAACATCATGTCCACCAGATGCTTCCTAGCGGCCATATCCTTCTCGTGGCTGCCATGGTTAGCGGCGGTCAAGTACCTCTGAGCATGTATGTCCAACATCTTGCTCTTCAATTTTTTATAATCTCCCAGACGGCAGTTATCATCTGTGAAGAGTGGAAGAGAAACGCTGGTCAGTTCTGTGTATGTTAATGGAGATGAATTCACTGGTCTGCAACATTACTAATGCATCAATACTGTGCCGATATGAAGTCTTTTTCACTAATGGTGGTGTGAGGAACTAGAAAGGTCTGCTATGTAAATAAATGATGAGAATTTGTAATTTTTTTTGCGGATCTCACATTGAGAATCAGAAAAATTTGAGGATTTTTGGTAGGCAAAATACGGTGGCCAGAAGGGTGTAACGTCCTGCATTTTAAGAAAAAACATGCAATTACGAAAAACACCAGCAAATGAAGAAAATATCTTCATCTGTTTGACAGAACATGTGCTGCAAATACTCACAACACATCTTTAAAAAACACACTGCATTTTCACACAACCCAAACAAATTCATAAAACGTGTTGCATTTTCTCACAACACAAACAATTTACTATTTATGTTACCTTGGGAAGTTTGGACTGAACAGGAGCAAAGGTGACCTGATCACCATTGCATTTCTCAAAAAAAAAAAAAAAAAAACACTTGCAATCTATAAGCAGTCACCTCATGCGTGTAAACTCCGGCCATTAAAATAATGGCTTGGTCTTTATACTGTAAGATTGCGACTAGGGATGTAACAGTATCAGAATTTCACGGTACGGTAATACCTCGGTATGAATGTCACGATACGGTATTTATTGAATCATTTACATGAAAAAACAAAACTTATGAAAATACTCCAAAAAAGTGCCAAAAGTGTCAATGACATACAAATTAGCCATCTATCTGTAAGCTTTGAAACAGGAACTTCAATTTTAATAACAAAAAAATATTAAACCATGTAAAAAAAATAAAGTTTCAATTTAGTAGTGTTGAAAACTCATCACATTCAACATTTAATCACTCACTCACTTAGACAGAGATGGGTTTAAAGGAAAATTATCATATAAATATAATCTGGTAAAAGCTGGTATCTCTGGGCATTTACAATGTCCCCTGCAACAGAAAAAAAAACCTCTCATTTGGGACTGAGGTTTCTGGGACAGAGAGATATGACTTGGCCCAGGTTGACAGCAGTGGGTATTGTGCATTGTCTTTCCCCCACTTGAGAGGACAAACCATGAGTAAGATAGAGGTCTCATGTCTGCATCAATCTGAACAGTGTGCTGACAACACCGCTATTCAGTACGCGCGCGACAACACAGCTGATAAGAACTCGCGCGACAACACAGCTGATAAGAACTCGTGCGACAACACCGCTATTCAGTACGCGCGCGACAACACAGCTGATAAGAACTCACGCGACAACACAGCTGATAAGAACTCACGCGACAACACCGCTATTCAGTACGCGCGCGACAACACAGCTGATAAGAACTCGCTCGACAACACAGCTGATAAGAACTCGCGCGACAACACCGCTATTCAGTACGCGCGCGACAACACAGCTGATAAGAACTCGCGCGACAACACAGCTGATAAGAACTCGCGCGACAACACAGCTGATAAGAACTCGTGCGACAACACCGCTTTTCAGTACGCGCGCGACAACACAGCTGATAAGAACTCGCGCGACAACACCACTATTCAGTACGCGCGCGGCGACAACACCCGCTTTAGAGTTTTACAGCTCTTTTTCATCCCCGCTTCTAGCAGCACACTCCATTTCCGCATTACTGGATCTGTAGCGACAACAGACCGCAAGGGATAATGGTCAAGCATGGGCTGATGGGAAATGTAGTTTTCGCTACCTCCCGTTCGCTTCATTCGCCTGCAGCAAATTTTCTCAGAAGACCTATAGTTTTAGCGAGTCATGCGACTTCGGTAATATCGGAAAAAATTAATATTGCTGTATGACGGTATTTACAATACCGTTACATCCTTAATTGCGACGATATTTTTTTATTGATCGTGGGCCACAGACATCGTTATCATGATAATAATACGATTAATCGTGCAGCCCTAGCGTATCTCATCACAAAGCGTGTTGTTAGAAAACACTGGGTTACAATGTAACCTGCTCACCTAGGGCTCTATTTTGACGGTCCATGTGCAGGGTGCAAACACTTAAAGGGAATCCACTTTTGCTAATTTAAGGATGGAAAAATCCGCTTTGTGCTGTGGCGCATGATCTAAAAGGGTTGAGTTTATTTTCTTAATGGGTTATAGGTGTGTTTTAAGAATAAACCAATCTGAGTCTCATCTCCTATTCCCTTTAAGAGCCAGTTGCGTCACGCCATGGCACATTTGCTATTTACATGACGTAAAGTAAGTGGAAGAGGAAAAGCTGAGCATTTCACTTGCAAGAAAACAGTTAAACAGAGCATCTACAGCGCGAGAATGAGAGATAAGGCATCTCATAATCTACTTTCACTCTCGTGGATAGGGAAACCTTGTACGCACGGAAATCCATTATCCTATACATAAATAATTTTGTTTGTTAAGCGCAAAAATTAGTTTCAAAACTATTTCTAAATTAATTTCTAATTTCCAGCAAACGAATAAATGAACAATAATAATGAGTTATTTGCTCCATATGGTCTAAAACCTGACAGGTGGCCAAATCTAAGCTTGTTTTTAATAAATCCAATATAAATATGGATATAATAAATAATACTGCTAATAATGATAATATTATACCAAAGCAAATTGAATAAACTGAAAAAGCCTCCCGAGATGAAGAAGGATTGAAGGCAGTGGTTTTTCATATTTATGTAGGCTAGAAAATAATGTGTTTTGTAATATTTTAATCCTTTATAATTATATCCTATATATATATCCTTATTATATCATATATATCCTCAATATTTTCATACTTTTTCATATGTAAAGATATTTGCGTATTGCTTTACATCTTGTGTGTATTAAGCATTGTGTAAGTGAGGTGCACTCTGCACCGGATTTTAGACTGGCTTTGTTCTGGTCTAAAGAACAGACTATTATGGTTTCTCAAAATAGCAACGCGCCAAAACACGCCTGCTTTTTTAGATCAGAACACACATATGAGCGCAAATGCATTTGCTATTTAAACAGCATGGCGCAAAATGTCAGAACGACTTTTGCGCCAATCTGAAACTAGCAAACAACTATCGTGCCTTGCACCACATTGCGTTGAGTGTATGATAGGGCCCCTAATGTTTATGCTTGTAATATTTAGATTATTTGCTAATTTAGCAAATAAATTAGCCTTATGTGGAACTCTGAATCTGCGTCTTATTTTGGAGTCTGCTACTGTCCACCAGAGGTCGCATTTTGGTCACATGCTCATACTTTGAGAGCCTTTCTGACTGAATTAATAAAATATGCAGTTTTCTAACAAAGCAACCAGAGGTGCTGAAATATAATTGGCTAAACTGACATTGGGCACCGAACTCGCTCTGGAAGTCCCAGAAGTCATTGCGACTGGAGGTGGGAAGCGCTGCATTTTATTTAGATTTATTATTAAAGTTTAGAGATATCACTTATTTACCTCAGGAGTTTCCCTAAATGAAACGGTGAAAGTAAACATTAACATGAACATCTTAATAAAGGAATAAACACATTAAGAGTTGTTTGCTGAAATTCGTATTAAAATCTGTTTTATTTATATTGTGCAGAGTATATTTCTAATGTTTTTATGCAAAATATATTTTGAAGAGGGGAAAAACAATAAATCATTGTATAAGTGCTGTAATGTTTAAATAATTTCCATTTAAAACGCGTGAAGGTCACATGACCATCAGGAAGAACGCAGCATCCCATTTCTCAAAGGACGCGTTCTCTGCCCTCGCGGTCTCCTGAGTTCGTTCTTCCGAGGACACCTGGCAAGACCGGTCTCCACAAGAACGCAAGTCCGTTCTCTGCGTTCTTGGAATTGAGAAACAGCCATTGACAAACATTCCGGAAAACACATTTTCAAAGCAGAATATCTGACTTCAGGATTATTTTTCAAATAAACAAGAATGTTCACTTAGCATGTTTCTTAAATATCTGCAAACATATTATAGTATTTTTATGCTTTAGAAGAGTCAAAAATGTACATACAGCAGCTTTAATTTGCTGGCATGTTTCTTTAATTGCACATATTTTCTTAAGTTGCAGCAGGATCGTCTGACATAAAGGTGCCCGCTGGGTAACTAAACCGTAGAAAGAGTCACAGAACAATCCCAACACAAACTAATCTTGTAAAACATTAATTTCAAGTTACTTTTCTTAACAGCAAAATGACAAATTGTGATGATAAAAACACGAACAGAATTGTTGAAACAGCTGAATCATTACACTGAAGAAAAGACCAAGCTGTCTTGAAAGTGCTAATGAGTAGCAGAAGAATCACTCAGTGTCTCGGGAACATGGCAGAGGAGGACAGACTCTGTGCGTTATTCTAGCAGTCGTGACAGAGGAAGCGCTGGAAATGTGTTCGAGACTTGAAACAGTTTCTGGAAACAATGGCTGGGAAGTCTTGTCACAAAGCATTTGACAATATTGGAGATGTTTTTGTCATTATATGTAGCTCAGGTGGTGCAGTGTGGCTTCGAGTGAGAATAGCGGTGTTGTTTTTCTGGAGCATAAGAGATGGATAATGAAAGGCAGAAAATGAAAGTGAGAAAGGAGGTGGTTGAGGAACAGCAGCTGGTTTTTAAAGATTGTCGAACTAGTTTCACTGACAGATGTCAAGTCAGTCACAGCTCATCTCCACATCACTGCACTGCTAACTGCAATGTGTGTGTGTGTACACTGTATTCCTGACATTGTGGGGATCAAATGTCCCCACAAGTATGGCAATACCAGTAAAATGTCATTTTTTGGGGCCCCACAAGAAAAACAACTCATAAAACACAGTTCATTTTTAAAGCATTTCCTGTTTCATGTGAGGGTGATGTTTAATTTTGCCTGAATCAGAAAGAGCTTTATTGGCAGGTTTGTTTACACATACAAGGAATTTGTTTTCATGACAGAAGTTTCCACAGTGTAACAGAATGCCAGTGACAGGAAAAAGACACAGATAATAAAGAAATAAAAATTAAAAAAAATAAAATAAACAATTCATTCATTCATTTTCTTTAGTTTTTTTAGTCCCTTTATTAATCAGGGGTCGCCACAGCGGAATGAACCGCCAACTTATCCACCATATGTTTTACACAGAGGATGTCCTTCCAGTCGCAAACCAACACTGGGAAACACCCATACACTCTTGCATTTACACACATCCACTATGGGCAATTTAGCTTGCCCAATTCACCTATAGCGCATGTCTTTGGACTGTGGGGGAAACCTGAGCACCCGGAGGAAACCCACGCGAACACATGGAGAACATACAAACTCCACATAGAAATGTCAACTGACCCAGCCAGGACTTGAACCAGCGAACTTCTTACTGTGAAGCGATTGTGCTACCTAATGCACCACTGCGATTCCCATAAGAATATACAATTTTGAGAAATTGTCGCGTGCCCCTGCGCGGACCCTTGATCATGTCTCTGGGGCCCCCCAAAAATGTATGGGGCCTTAGAATCGTCCTAAAAGCACAGACTGACCTGTTCATACCCTTTCCTAAACCCAACCATCAGTGTTTTCAAAAGCACTGACTTACCCGCCCATTGCCTTTCCTAAACTCAACTGACACTGTTTTCAAAGGCAATGCAGAAAAAGAAAAGCCCTCGTGGCCGCCTGATGTTTTCAGATCTTACTACAATCTCACCTTGTTTCTTACTTGCTTATTTTAGTTTTTGCCATTCATTGGACTTGAACCCTGTGGTCGCGGTCAACTACTCTCTGCGTCTCAAGTCTGCCGATGTATGCGGCGAGCCACTGGGCAAACTGATAACAGCGGAAAAGTTGTAACAGTTTGTAAAGCGTTCACAGCTGGTAGTACGAAAAGAAACAGAAGCAGACGTATATCATTCGTTTTAATGACGCAATGCAGCCATACGTAGCTATGGCTACATAATTCGTGTTCTCCACAAATGTATAAAGGGTACATTTTCATAATGAGCCAGTGTTGCTTTTTGTAAGCCTATTGTGTTTTGTATTTCATTTTATTCTTTAATAAAATGCAAGGTTTGAGTAAATACTATAGCAGTGTAATATAAGTGCAAACACAATAATTAGAGGTAATTTCCTTTAAGTGTAAAATTATATGAACACAATTTAAGTTCAATTGGTTAACACATTATTCAGTGATGGTCAGTGTTCATTTTCTACTCGAAATAGAGTTCATTTTACTCTGAATATATAACAAGACAATGACAAGATTTATTATCATATCAGAGTAGAATCAAATAAACTCACACCCACTGGTAACTCCGTAAAATTGACTATGACTATTAAGGGGGTTTCGAGGACATGAGTTGTTTCCTCATTAAACAAAATGCATTGAAATAATGCTTAACAGGCTCTGTTGATATTCAACATTTGCCACAGTTTTCCTTTGACGGTTGGATTAAGGAATGGACCTTTTTCACAAGACTTTAAAAACATAATATCATATGTACATTATATGTATTCATGTGTGTATTATAAAATGGTGGAGTACTGAAAGAACTGAAAAACAAGCTCAAGTAAAAGTACCATTACTTGCCTAAAAATGTAGTGCAAGTAGAGTTAAAAGTATCTGTTGTAAGTGTTACTCAAAGTATGAGTAAAAAGTAGGCCTTTCAAAAGTACTCAAGAGTAGGGAGTAGTGAGTATCACACTGTAAAAAGCTGAATCATTTACATGTAAGTTGTGGATGTGTGTAAACGTAGAATTCTGTAGTGCGTTTAGTTATTGCCCAGCAGGCAAACAACGTCAAAAGATGTTAATATTAGGTTAGATTTCGGCTGTGATGTCAGGTGACCAAAATTCAATGTCTAGCTATCGTCCAAGGACAACGTTATTTTGATGTCAAATAATGACGACAAATGACTTTGATATTTGGTCAACTTTAGGTTGGTAGAAAGTGACCAAAATCCAACGTCGAGCCAACATCTTGACTTAAACCAACATCATATTGATGTCAAATACTGACATTTATTCATCAGGTATGGCAACCAAAATTCAACGTCTGATAGACGTCGTAGTGATAACGTCAACACAACGTCAAGCTGTTACATCATTAGACATAGATGTTTGGTTGATTTTAGGTTGGACATTTATGTTGGCCTGACGTTAAGTTCAGACGTCAACCCGATTTTCATTTCCAAACAAAATCCAACATCCTCATGACTTTAGGGTACAACATCAATCTGACAACATGTTGAAATCTTGTCTGCTTAGTGTTTAAGGCCATTTCAGTCATCATAAAGTAAACATTCACCATCTTTTCATCAGAGACATGCATCTAAACAGGTCTTTGGGTCATTGCATGTAACAATTTTGGACATCTTCTTGGATACTTTTAATGCTTCCAAACAGTTTGCCGCAATTATAAATTGCCCATGTCTTGAGGTAGTTCAATATGTTGCGATTTACCTTCTATGTGCGATTTGATTGGATAGGAATCAAAAGACAACTCGGCCAATCCCCATAGATAAGAAAAAAAAAAGTAGTGACTGCAGGTTGAAGGAAAATAGTGGAGTAAAAGTACAGATACTGCACTAAAAATGTACTCAAGGGAAAGTCAAAGTAAACATTTTTAAAACTACTTAGAATATTACAATTTCTGAAAAAAAACTACTCAATAACAGTAAATTAAGTATTTGTAATAAGTTTCTTTACACCACTGGTATTATATCAAATTACAAAAAACACACTAATTATGAGGGGTTTCTAACACAGCATTTATAGGGACAGGACAGCAAATTTAACATTCTCTCTTCTGGCTCCCATTTTCAGTTTCACACTATTTCTTTTCCTTTTTTCTGAAAGTCTTGATAACACAATCGTGAACTTTTTCTTTTAATATTTCAGCAAATATGATCATTAAAAAAAATAAATAAATTAAAACTCTCTCATTCTCTGCGCTCAAAGTTTACCCACTTATGATGACTTCCACTACCGAAAAACAAGGAAATGTGAAAAGGGTCCATAGGGGTTGGGTAAGACCACATATTAAGAGCTTTTTCACAGTATAAAATACGTTACGTCTATAGAGAGTCCTTGTAAAACATATACCCAAGTATATGTGTGATATACTGAGACATATGAATGTATATGTGTGAGCCTGAGGTGTGTATGATCAGTCATTGTGTGCCACACATCACAAAATGGCCTCTACTTTGACAAGCCATCGTGGCAGGAAAGCCTCCTTCCTTAGAAATGGCAGAATGAATAAAAGATAAATGGCTGTCTACAGTCTACCTTGCCCAAAGGAGATGAAGGTCAGCATCGTCAAACCTACGTGTGCACACACGCCACATTAGCATTCACATTTCTTTTTGGCAAGATGGCAAACGACTGCATGCCTTCTATCATATTCCAAGAAATGCAGATGTGCGATTGGAGAAATATTCATCCACTGGTGATTTGAAAGCTGTGTGATTTCCAGCAATGTTTCCAGTGTGCAAAATGAGAGGAAAGCATGGAGATTTCTTGAATCAGAGCTGCATGAATGAGCCACGCTTCAACAGGAGCCCGTCCGCGTGTCTTTTGATTTTCAGTGTGGACTGAAGCTGGGAGAGATCTTGTTTGTGGAAACGCGCAGCGAAGATTCATTTGCAGCATGGAGATATTATTGTGACACAACAGGGGATTGAAAAAATAATGGCTGTTTCCGAAAATACAGAAACCCACAGAGGCGATGTGAGACAATTTTTTCCTGTCTTTTTTGTTTACTTGAAAGCACTCATTTTTCAAAAGTTATCTTAAAAATAAAGCAAGCCATCTTGTGTTTTGCTTTAGTTCTGCTTAAAGGGTCCTTTTATGCATTTTACGGTTTGAACTTGCTTTAATGCATAATGCTGCTGTTTGAGCATGAAAAAGATTTGGGGATTTGGAAAGCATAAAGCCACTCAAAAGTGCATTATTTCAGCAGGAGATATTACTTAACTCCTTTAAATGCCTTGGTTGTAGCTCTGCAGATGTTTTGTTTCTTGATGAAAGAGTAACCGAGGCACAAACCGTAAAGGTACCTGTTCTGAGAAGTGGGTGGAGCTCATGACTGAAGCTCTGCACAAGACTTTTGGCCAGCGGAGAAATTAAAATGGTCGTGCCCAACTGAGTCTGGTTCTCTCAAGGTTTTTTTTTTCTTCACTCCCATCAGGTGAAGTTTTTTTCCCTCTCCGCTGTCGCCATTGGCTCGCATGGTTCAGGATTGGCAGAGCTACGCATCGATGAACTCTATTTGAACTCTCAGTAATGATTTTAAATCACACTGAACTGAGCTAAATTGAACTGAACTGAACTTAAACACTAAAAACTGAACCACACTGTTCCAGTTACTATGACCATTTATGTGAAGCTGCTTTGACACAATCTACATTGTAAAAGCGCTATACAAATAAAGCTGAATTGAATTGAATTGAATTTGCATGTAATGGTTTTACTTTATGTGAAGTTTCTCAAACTAATTTCGAGAGGAGCACGTGATAGGATTGTCTACAGCTGGTCCCTATCACTAATCACTAACTAGCCAATCGGATCACTCTAAATTCAATATAAATATCCAGCCTAAACTTCAATACTCATCTTCGTTTTGGAAACCCCCCCATCCATCCCTTCTCCCTCCTTCTCAGTTTGGGCGACACGGTGGCTTGATGGCTAGCACTGTTGCCCCACAGCAAGGAGGTCATTGGTTCAACACTAGCTGAGCCAACCGATACTCTCTGTGCGGAGTTTGCATGTTCTCTCCGTGTTCGCGTGGGTTTTCCCCGGGTACTCCGGTTTCCTCCCACACTCAAAAACTATGCAACAAAAGTTAAAGTCACAAGCACTTACTAAAAACTAGCACAACTAGTGATCTATTTTGGGAAGCTATCGAGAACTACCTGATCTCATATCCCTCCAAATGCTTATTGACCAGGCGGGAGCCTTGGGCTCATCTATCACCGAGCTCAGGGTTCTCTCCCGGGACAGCATGCCAAACTAGCTCAAATAGTCAAGCATTATCTAAGTGTGAACTCTTGAAAGTAGGCTATTTAAGAAATGTATCTGTACTAGAGATGTGCGGATCAGCTGAAATGTCACCCGAATCCACGGCTTCATACTAATCATCTACCCGCCTGCACATATAATTTTATGTGATATATCCACACCCGATCATCACTTCAATAATTCTAATTCGTTGTTTTAAGCATAACGATAGGTCAGCGTGAGATCGTTCAATATTAACAAGCGATTAAGAGAGTGGAAGTAAACTCCATTTCCCCTTCGGTTGGGGAACTTCAGTGCCATGAATGGGAGGATTCGGATCAGAAGCCGCTTATCTGGAGAGTATTGAACGGGCCAATGAATGAAATTAATTGGCAGCGTAAGCTTGCGCAGGTGTGCGACATCTGCAATCATCTCAGCATATAAGCACACCTGAAGCCAGCAGACGCCATCCTTTTCGCTTCAGATCCTTTCTGAGTGAGTCGATGAGGGTTCCTCTTGCTGATCAGCACTTCAGAGCGAACGAGTGTGTCTCCCGGTCCAGAGTGGGTCTTCGCGGTGGCAGACGGTCGAGCTGGGTTACTCCCTTGCCTGCGGTTCTTTGGGTCCGGTCCTCCAGAGCGGTGCGTATAGTTGCAACTTTCCTAAAAGAGCAACACAGTCGTGCAGCACGTCCTTTTCAGGATGGCGCTCCGACTGTGCGTTTCTGGATGCGGGGGTTTCCTGTCTCCGGATGATGGACACGATCACTGCATTGCATGTTTGGGGGTCCAGCATGTTAATGCGGTGCTCGCGGGCGGTTCATGTCGTCATTGCGATGCCATGACCGTTGCACAGCTAAGATCGCGGCTAACTGCCTCCTGTTCTAAAAAAGCAGCGGGCGCTCGGGCAGATCTGAGGGTTTCAGCGGGAGCTAATCCGCCGCCCACGGGCTCGCGGACCTCTCGCTCCTCACGGCGCTCCATCCAAGCTTCGGGTGGTGAGAGTGATCCGTCTAACCAGATGGTAGCTCTCACACTCGCTGACACCGGAGATCAGATGTCCTCCGCGGCATCAGAGGGTGGGCTTTCACTGTCTGACGAAGATCCGGACCCGCTCGCCCCCTCCGGGCAGGTGAGCGCTGTCAAATCGGATCCTGAAGCGGACATGTTAGCCGTGCTTTCCCGGGCTGCTTCGGCCGTGGGGTTGGAGATGGTTTATCCCCCAGCTCCGCGGCCGGACCGACTAGATGGGTGCTACGTAGAGGACCAGAAGGCGAAGCCTTCGAAGCCTCTCGTCCCCTTCTTCCCGGAAGTGCACAGTAAGCTCACGCAGTCCTGGAGGGCACCTTTCTCTGCCCGTGCTGCGAGTGCCTCCGCCCTCACCGCCCTTGACGGCGGAGCTGCCAGGGGGTATGAGGCGATCCCGTCAGTGGAGCGCGCTATCGCGGTCAATCTTTGTCCGCGCGGCGCCTCTACGTGGCGGGGTTTGCCCCGCCTCCCGTCCAAAGCCTGTAGGTTGTCTGCCTCCCTCGGAGCCAGAGCTTATAAGGCTGCGGGCCAGGCTGCTTCTGCTTTGCACGCGATGGCCACCTACCAGCGCTACCAAGCGCAGGCGCTGGCCGAGCTGCACGAGGGCGGGTCCAACCCAAGCTTATTACATGAGCTGCGCACCGCGACCGACTATGCTCTTCGGACTACTAAGTCCGCCGCGTGTGCGCTGGGGAGGACGATGTCCACACTTGTGGTTCAGGAACGCCACCTCTGGCTAAACCTGGCCGATATGCGCGACGTTGACAAAGTTCGCTTTCTTGATTCGCCCATATCCCAGGCTGGCCTGTTCGGCGACACCGTCGGTGAATTCACCCAGGAATTCAAGGCGGTGAAAGAGCAGTCGGATGCGATGGGCAATGTCATCTATCGGCGTGACCGTAAGCCCGCTCCGCCCGCCGAGCCATCCACCTCCGCTGTTCCTCGCCGAGGGCGCCCGCCAACGAGTGCTGCCCCGCCCCCGCCTGCGCCTCCGGCCAAGCGGGCGCGGCGTTCACCTCGAAAGCAGGCAGCCCCTCCTGCCCAGGGCGCCGTTAAGTCCGGTAAACGGACCGCGAAGCGTCCCTGAGACAGGCCATCCGGAGAAGAGGAAACTTGCTCTTTCCCCGCTGGAGGGCGGGGCCCCGATAACAACGGTACTTTTCAGTGCCACCAAAAAATCAGTAAAAGAGCACTTTTTCCCTTCCCCGGATGTGACTGCACGAGTTCTGCCAGTCCGGGACGCGCTGCCTTCCGGCTCGCAGACTCTACGTGCTTCGCCAGTGGCTCACGAGCGCTGGGGGGACGGTCTCCCTTCCCTCAGCCCTCCAGCCCCCTCTCCGGAGTCAGGGTGCGGAGCCAGAGCGAATCGCTCTCCTCCAGCTTTTCCGCGGGACCCTCGTGCTTCCCGGATCAGCACACCCACTCCGCGCTGCCCCACCGCTGGTACGTCAGCGATTGTAGCGATGACTCCATTAGCGAGGGCTCTGCCTGCCTGGTTAGCGCGGGCCAGCCCCTCGCGGTGGCTCATACGCACAATCAGACTCGGTTACGCGATTCAGTTCGCGAAACGGCCCCCCAAGTTTACGGGCGTGTATTTCTCCAGGGTCAACCCCCTGTCCGCCCCTGTCTTGCGAGAGGAGATTGCTGCCCTCCTGGCGAAGGGTGCAATCGAGCCGGTTCCTCCAGCCGAGATGGAGAGTGGGTTTTACAGCCCATACTTCATCGTACCCAAAAAGAGCGGTGGGTCACGGCCAATCCTAGATCTGCGCGTTTTGAACCGCTGTCTGCACAAGCTGCCGTTCAGAATGCTCACGCAGAGGCGCATTCTCCAATGCGTTCGTCCTCGGGATTGGTTTGCAGCCATAGACCTGAAGGACGCGTATTTCCATGTCTCCATTCTTCCACGCCACCGCCAATTTCTGCGGTTTGCGTTCGAGGGTCGAGCGTGGCAGTACAAGGTCCTCCCCTTCGGGCTCTCTCTGTCTCCGCGGGTCTTCACCAAACTCGCGGAGGGTGCCCTAGCGCCCCTTCGGCTCGCGGGCATTCGCATACTCAGTTATCTCGACGACTGGCTGATTTTAGCCCACTCGCGGGAGCAATTGATTATGCACAGGGACGAGGTGCTTCGGCATCTCCGCCTACTGGGGCTTCAGGTCAACCGAGAAAAGAGCAAACTCGCCCCCGTGCAGAGGATTTCTTTTCTCGGGATGGAGCTGGACTCGATCACCATGGTAGCGCACCTCTCCGAGGAACGCGCTCGCCTGTTGCTGAACTGTCTGAGGGAGCTCGACAGCAAACTAGTGGTCCCACTGAAGTTCTTTCAGAGGCTCCTGGGGCATATGGCATCCGCAGCCGCCGTCACGCCGCTCGGGTTGCTCCATATGTTACCACTACAGCACTGGCTTCACGATCGGGTCCCCAGACGCGCATGGCACGCGGGCACACACCGGGTCTCGGTTACTGCGCTGTGTCGCCGCGCCCTCAGCCCTTGGAACGACCCCTCGTTCCTACAGGCCGGTGTGCCTCTAGGACAGGCGTCCAGCCATGTTGTTGTTTCAACAGACGCTTCCAACACGGGTTGGGGGGCCGTGTGTCGCGGGCATGCGGCTGCGGGCCTCTGGAAGGGTGCCCAGCTGCATTGGCATATCAATCGCCTAGAGCTGTTGGCAGTGTTCCTCGCTCTCCACCGCTTTTTACCGGTGCTGGAGCGGCAACACGTGCTGGTCAGGACGGACAGTACGGCGGCGGCGGCGTATATCAACCGCATGGGGGGTATGCGCTCTCGCCGCATGTCTCAGCTCGCCCGCCGTCTGCTCCTCTGGAGTCACCCGCGGCTGAAATCGCTGCGCGCCATTCACGTCCCAGGCACGCTCAATCGTGCAGCCGATGCGCTCTCACGACAGCTGTTACGCCCTGGAGAATGGAGACTCCACCCCGAGTCTGTTCAGCTGATATGGGCGCGATTCGGAGAGGCCCAGATCGATCTGTTTGCTTCCCCCGAGAACGCTCACTGCCAGTTGTTTTTTTCCCTGACCGAGGGCTCTCTCGGCACGGATGCACTGGCCCACAGCTGGCCTCGGGGCATGCGCAAGTATGCGTTTCCCCCAGTGAGCCTGCTCGCGCAGTTTCTGTGCAAGGTCAGGGAGGACGAGGAACAGGTTCTGCTAGTTGCGCCCCTTTGGCCCAACCGGACCTGGATATCAGAGCTCTCACTCCTCGCGACGGCCCTCCCCTGGCGGATCCCTTTGAGAGAGGACCTACTCTCTCAGGGACAGGGCACCATCTGGCACCCTCGCCCCGATCTTTGGAACCTCCACGTGTGGTCCCTAGACGCGAGGAAGACTTAGGTAACCTACCGACTGCGGTGGTTAATACCATCACTCAGGCTAGAGCCCCCTCCACGAGGCGCGCCTACGCCCTGAAGTGGAGTCTATTCACTGAATGGTGCGTCTCTCGCAGAGAAGACCCCCGAAATTGCCAGATTAGTGTTGTGCTCTCTTTCCTTCAAGAGAAGTTGGACAGCAGGCTGTCGCCCTCCACTCTCAAGGTTTACGTGGCCGCCATCTCCGCTTATCATAGCGCGGTAGCTGGCGGCACCGTGGGAAAGCATAACCTGGTCATCCAGTTCCTTAGGGGTGCTAGGCGAATTAATCCATCTCGCCCCCCTCTCATGCCCTCTTGGGATCTCGCCCTCGTTCTCACGAGTCTGCGATCCGATCCCTTTGAGCCACTCGAATCAGTATCTCTAAGATTTCTGTCCCTGAAGACAGCTCTGCTGGTTGCGTTGGCCTCCATCAAGAGGGTCGGGGACCTGGAGGCATTTTCGGTCAGTGACTCGTGCCTGGAATTCGGGCCGGATTACTCTCACGTTATCCTGAGACCCCGCCCCGGTTATGTGCCCAAGGTTCCTACCACCCCCTTTAGAGATCAGGTAGTGAACCTGCAAGCGCTGCCCCCGGAGGAGGCAGACCCAGCCCTTTCTTTACTTTGTCCAGTTCGCGCTCTGCGCATTTATGTGGACCGTACTCAGAATTTTAGATCATCTGAGCAGCTCTTTGTCTGTTATGGCGGTCGGCAGCAGGGAAGTGCCGTATCGAAACAAAGATTATCCCACTGGATTGTGGATGCCATTTCACTCGCTTATTCGAGTCGAGGTCAGCCGTGTCCCCCGGGAGTACGTGCACACTCCACTCGGAGCGTTGCATCCTCTTGGGCGCGTGCACGCGGCGCCTCTCTAACAGACATCTGTAGAGCTGCGGGCTGGGCGACACCCAACACATTTGCAAGGTTTTACAATCTGCGAGTGGAGCCGGTTTCCTCAAGGGTATTAGGTAACCCTTTGGTGATTGAGGAGACAACTCGGTAGGGTGTTGAAACACGCTTGCTGCGCCATTCTCCCTAACACGGAGGTACGTGCGCCTTTTTTATCTGTCAGTAAAGTTCCCCGTCAGGTGATCCCTGCAGATTCCTCCGTGGCCCCCAGCACTGACTCAGCGGAGGAGTCACTTGCTGGTCCACTACGTTGTAGGTCTGCCCGCTGGTCAGCCCGCGTTTTGGGTATAGGTGCCTGCTATGCGTGATCCCCACTAGGCGATCCCATATGCTTATTCCGCCACGGTTAAGTCCCCCCCCTGGGCGGACCCGTGTCTTCCCTCTCCGCTAACCACTCTTTGCTATGCGTACTCCCCCTTTTTAGGGCTAGTCCATAGGTAATTCTGCCATCTATCCCCCCTTGGGTAACGGATGGCCTCCGCAGCGTCCTCCCTATCGGGATTGCACGCTTCCCAACGTACTGTCGTATTTCCTAGAATTATCTAGATGCTCACGACTTCCCAAAAAATATATCTAAATCCGTAAAACTTCTGTTGAAGTAGGATAAATTAGGGCCAGGGACACGTTGGAGGACCGCGCCCCCCATGATGTGGGTGCGTCACGCTTGCTTGACTATCTCCTCATCGGGGGTGTTGGTAAGGTGCAGTCATTATGGCGCTTTCCATATTCTCCCATTCATGGCACTGAAGTTCCCCAACCGAAGGGGAACGTTCGAGGTTACAGAAGTAACCCTTCGTTCCCCGAGGAGGGGAACGGAAGTGCCATATTCCGTCGCCATAATGACTGTCCCTTAGCTGTTTGAAAGTCTCTTCAGCTTAAAAGGATGGCGTCTGCTGGCTTCAGGTGTGCTTATATGCTGAGATGATTGCAGATGTCGCACACCTGCGCAAGCTTACGCTGCCAATTAATTTCATTCATTGGCCCGTTCAATACTCTCCAGATAAGCGGCTTCTGATCCGAATCCTCCCATTCATGGCACTTCCGTTCCCCTCCTCGGGGAACGAAGGGTTACTTCTGTAACCTCGAACGTTCTCTCTCTCTCTCTCTCTCACTGTGGCTCATTTGACCTGCTGGCGTGACTTTCTTCTCCTCTCGGCTGTTACAGTGATACTTCTGGATACAGACACGAGCGCGTGTCTGCAGCGTTTTCTCCACCATGCCTATTATGGATCAGCTGTGATTGCCGCTGCTGTTTATCGGTCTCACTCATCTGTGAAAGGCGCAAGCACGTTAGAGCCAATCGCAGCCCTTTCTGTTGAACACATAACCAATCAAAGGGGTGTAAGAAACTTGGTAGACAAGGCTCAGTAAGCGAGCGGGATATTTGTATTTGTTAATTTGCTATAAATGCTCGTGTTGTTTATAGGTACAGTTTATATATTTGACTGTTTGTATTAAAGGACAAAATTGTATTACAAATAACACTTGTAAAATAAAAAACACTTGTAAAATAAACACTTTACAATAAGGTTCATTAGTTAATGTTAATTAATGCATTTACTAAAATGAACAAACAATGAACAATACATTCACCACTGTATTTGTTCATATTAGTTAACGTTAGTTAACAAAAATACTGTTGTTCATTGTTAGTTCATGTTAACTCATGGTGCATTAACTAATGTTAACAAGCATGGACTTGGTTGTTAATAATGCATTAGTAAATGTTCAATTATGATTAATAAATGCTGTACATGTGTTGTTCATGATTAGTTCATGTTAGTAAATGCATTAACTAATGAACCTTATTGTAAAGTGTTACCCATAGAGTATATAAATATAAATATATGTATACATTTTAATACAAGAATTGCTGCTGTGAGGAAAATATAAAATTGTATATGGAAAGCATCGTCAATGCACTGTGATGCACCGAGATATCGAATTGAACTAAATCGATGGCATGATAATCGTAACCAAACCGTGAGACCAGTGTAGGTTCACACCTCTACTATTTACCCACAAATATAGCATTTTATTCGTGCATGCTGTGAACACAGCATTACACTGAAAAAATGATTAATTGGATTTACAAATTTTTTTAGGGTAAGTATTTGCAAACATTTTATATTCACCTTATTCTCCGCTGACGAGCGGGCGCTGCCATTTGAATCTTTTTGTCTCGCGACTTCCGGTCACATTCACTTCCATTTATTTTTTGACGTTAAAAACTGCTCATTACGCTGCTTGATGTTGCAATTTGATATTTTCTTATTATATTATTCTACTTGGTCTTTGTAGTCATGCAAACATTTGTTTGTAGAGCAAGTAGTTTGACCATTTTCTGCCGTTTATTATTCCTAGTCATTTCTCCCATAGGCGACTGAATCGGAAGAACTAAGACAATCACGAAAACAGGCGCACTTCCGCATTTTAGAATAAGGTCAATAGGCTGAATTTAAACAAACAAACAAAGTTGAACGTAACTAACGGTGCTTTCACACCTGTGAATCAATTCATTTGTTCCGAAACTGTCAGGGTTGGTGAGGGGAAATGGGTAAAAAGGAGCGAGGACTCAAGTGCAGGAAAATGGGGAATTTATTAAATAACAAACATAAAACAAAATGCAAAATAAACTACCCCGAGGGGGAAAACATTAACAAAACAAATACATACAAACAGGACTGGGCAGGCTGACAAGGATGAGGACTGGAAAAACAACAGGACAAGACTTCATACAACGACATGTGATGACGAACTGGCACAGGACAGCAAAAGTGAGGGTTATATAAACTGTAGAAAATTAACACACAAACAGGTGAACACAATTAACTAATAATGGGTTAACAAGGAGGGTGGGACAAGACAATAGACGGGAGAGCGCATGACACAGAGAGACAACACAAGCCATGCGCTCACTTAACAGGACAAGAACATGCAGCCAATGAGAGAACTCATTAACCGCATGTTCATGACAACAAACACAACACTGAAGCACACGACAAAAGCACGTGACCACAATGTAAACACTGAGCCACGTGCTTTGACAAGAGACGCAAGACACGAGCACACGATAGATAAACACCTTACCGTGCGCTCACACATAAGCAACGCGCATGCTTCATCTCAGCGCCAACCAAAACTGAAACCAACTAGACAGAGGCGCTGAGAATAAAGCAGCGCGCTGCTGACAGAACAAACACAAACACTAGTACAAGAGCGCGCGCGTCTGAGGGACGCAGAGCGTGCGCGGCCACATGAAGCGGCAGCGCGCACACTCTGCGTACACCCATGACGGCGCGCGCGCACACAGAGACATAAACAGGACCAGGCATGAGTAATGTCAGAGCTCTGCCACCAAAACAAGAATTTACAAGATCAAAGTGGCAGAACCCTGACAGAAACAGGGTTTCAAATTGTTACAACGTTGCTCTTTGTTCTTGCTGTGGTTCGCTTTCACATGGCAAAGTTTCTAAACAGACCAAAATAGCTAAAAGAAGTCACGTGTGAGTAAACTCTCCTCACATTCAAGGTTTATTCTGCAGAGACTTGCTCAGCTGGTGGTGGTTTGGTGGTGTTTGACAGGGTGTGCCTGACATGTCTGAAGAGCGAGGAGGGATGCGGTGGGGAGGGGTAAGAAGGATAAGCAAAGTATTTAAGGACCGGGAGGGAGACGCGCGATTTCTGGGAGATTATCACTTGTTTGCGGACATCCGGGAGTTACCCGCAAATGCACAGAGACTCCTGGATGCCCACAAACAAGTGATAATCTCCCAGAAATCGCATGTCTCCCTTCCCATCCTCAAATACGTAGTGTACCCTTCTCACCCCTCCCCACCCTTCCACCCGCCTTACTCATAATTCTTCATATAGCCGTATGCCTATTACATATCCATAAAACAATGTGATATAGCCAGGATCGTATCGTATCGCTTTCTGACTACAATTGATCAGCTCCAGAGTTTGTTTCAATTAAGCTGAGACCACCTCATTCAGGCGATCTTGGACCGATTAATTTGGCGCGGATCCGAGCGCGATTGCTGGTTTCACATATGCCAAATGAACCACGCTAACTAGGCAAACGAGACAGGTTTCGAAACAAAAGTCCAGGTGAGAAAGCACCCTAAATTTAATTTATTTTTGTTTTTAATTCAGCCCTTATAAACTGTCTGCAACCTTTTTCCTTAAAAAAAATGAGTAAATCCAATGAATCTTTTTTTTTTTTTTTTTTTTTTAACCGTAGTACATCGTTAATTTCCCAAATGATGCATTGTACTATGGTACTTCAGCCGTGAGCTACGTCAGGGTTCAGGAAATGAATCACAGAACAATAGTACATCTCTTGAAATTTTCAGGTACTAATATGGACCCTACAGCAGGTACAAGCACCCCAGTGACAGAGTGATCCATCTGTGCATTCTCTCCCTGCAAAATTCTCCAACAGAGAAGCACATTTACAAAACTGCAACAACCTTCCCGTCTTATTTGTCCAACCTTCATCCCTAAGAGGGTTTCTTATAGGTGAGGGCTATTAAATATATATCTGTCCTCTTATGTATGACACAAGCAAACCCTCTGCTACAGAAGGTCACTGATAATGGACCCATCATGCAACTGTTTCTCATCTCAGTAAACATGTGAAAGGAGTGTGTGGCTGCTTTTGGTGGTAATAGCTGTCTGAAAAAGGTCTTACGAGAACTGAGATTCAGCCTCGTGTGTGTTTCTGCATGAATGAGAGGTTGATGGCATCGCTCACACACAGGACAGGTGAAGCTGATGCAATGGTTGATCGCTCGCCCTGATGGAAATCTGTGCATCTTTTTACATCATTACAAGTTTGTGATGGGCATTTTTAGGACATCTGTTTAAATGAATATGCCAAAGAGACTGTGGCTACAGTGTGAATTATAGTTGGTGGAATATTATGTGAGCATGGATCACACTTAAAAAAAGGACTCATTGGATTTATTTATTTATTTATTTTTTAAGTTAAGTGGTTGCAAACAATTTATATGGGCTAAATTTAAACAAACAAATGTGATTAAGTAATGTCCAACTTGATATGTTTTTTTTTTTTTTTTTTAACTCAGCTTATATAAATTGTTTGCAACAGTTTCCAATGAATCATTTTTTTTTCAGTGCACAAAACTTGTCTTAAGGGTTAGTTTTCTGAAATGGAGATTTTACATTATTTGAAAGCCAAATAAATATTATGTATTTATGTATTTATGTGTGCTTTCCGTTGATGCATTTTTTGTTAGCATAGGAGATTTGAAAACCTGGAATCTAAAAGGTTAACAAAAATAAAAATACATCTAAATACTTATAAAATTGCCTTTACATTTATAAGACCTTACTATGCATATTGCTTAACAAAATTATGTTTTAATCTATTTATATTATAATGTGTACTAAAAGTGTATTATTTGTAAAATGTATTTTTAATGTAACACATTTATGGTATTTTCTAATGATTTTTTGCATAAATAAATAATAATTTAGACCCATAAAATGTATTTTGGGCTATTGCTAAAAATATAGCCATGCAAGATAAAACTAAACTAATATATTAAGTCATATTGACAAAATGAATATTTTTATCTGTTTATCAGTGAATTAAATAGATTCTTTGATCATTTTTGGTGCATTTTAACATCATTAAAATCAATAAAATAAACTAACTATAAACAGTTGAGGTCAGAATTATTATAAATTTATAAAAATTTTATATTTTACATTTATAAATAAATTAGTTTTAATACCTCATAACAGTTTTATTTTATCTTTGCCATGATGACAGTACATAATATTTGACTAGATATTTTTTTAAGACACTTAAAAGCTTAACTACATTTAAAGGCTTAACTAGGTCAATTAGGTTAACTAGGCAGGTTCGGCTAATTAGGCAAGTTATTGTATAATGATGGTTTGTTCTGTAGACTATCAAAAAAAAAAATAATAATAATAACTTAAATGGGCTAATCATTTTGACCTTAAAATGGTTTTGAAAAAAGAAAAAACTGCTTTTATTCTAGCCCAAATAAAACAAATAAGACTTTCTCCGGAAGAAAAAATATTATCAGACATACTGTCAAAATTTCCGTTCTCTGTTAAACATAATTTGGGAAATAAAAAAATAAAGAAATTCAAAGGGGAGTTATTAATATATATATATATATATATATATATATATATATATATATATATATATATATATATATATATATATATATATATATATATATATATATATATATATACACAGTTATTTTGGTGACTGTCACTTTAAATTCAAATGAGATTGTGCTCTTTTCAAAAGAGGTATTAAAAAACTGCCTGTGTGTCAGCAGTGGCATATTCAAAAACAAGACTATTGTCCTATACCAATGAGGGAGAGATCATCACTAGTGGGTGGGGGGTTCCCCCTCTGATGACTCAAGATACAAAGGTAGAATACCAATCAAAGTGTGATTATAACAATTTAAATTAATACAATTTTACCATTAGAAGTTGGTTGTATTCAAATGTGGTTGCCACACAACTGTGTTTAAACCCCTTATGAAAGTGATTTTTGCATGAACAGACTTCTTTAAAACAAGCCTTTCAATTAAAATGTTGTCATCACATTTTCAAAAAAAAAAAAAAAAAATCGATTAAATTCAGTGTCCTTAAATGCAAATTCTGTATCCTGTGTGCTCTGCATTGAAATAAGCTCAACTTTTAAAAGCATTCACTTGAATTCAGTGGCACACAAACCTGCACTTCACCATCTGACCGTGTGCCAGATCCTCTTGAAACGCTTCAGAATATCTGTATTCTTTGACAAGCATCACAAATGCAGCGTTAAGCACAAAGACATTTAGTACAAGCCATAAAACCATTCTCAAGTGGCCTGTGTGATTTACTTTGAAGCAAAACTCGGCCCATCGTCCTGGCAGCCCAGAGAAACGACACAGAGGAAAAACAGGTTTGATCTCGCTCTGTTTGAAATGGCTTTAAAGCGCACGGCCACCTGCATTCATATCTGCATGTTTGATCCGCTGTGTGTCGTGTACATGACTGCCATTCACTCGCTAATCTGTTCAGATAAGAAATGCAGTTCTGTCTAAAGGTGGGGTCTAGAATGGCAGCATTAATAAAAACAGCTTGAGGGACAGCTCGTTAACATTAATGAGCCGGTTTGATGAGGAAATAATCATCTCATTAAGGAACAATAATAAAACGGGTATTAAAGATGCTGTAAGTCGTTAATTAGGGGGAATATCAGAGATGAAATCTAATTATCTGTGATCACTCACCGGCACTTTTCTTGTTTAAAACATATACTGTGTGCATATTTGAACTTTCTCATTCTTACTTGATTTAAAGACACAGTGGAGCCATAAATGAAAAATCTTTCTTCATGGACTCATTTTGATTACTTTTTTAGCCAAAGTTAATATAATCCAAAACAACAACAACTACAAGAATGATAACAACAACAACAACAACAACAACAACAACAACAACAACAACAACAACAACAAATAATAAAATTTATTTCATTAATAAAAAAAAATTGTTTAACAAAAAATAAAACAATAAAATAAATAAATAAAAACTAATGAAAAAAAACACTACAAACAATATAATAATAATAATATTACAAATAACAACAACCACAACAACAGCAACAACAACAAAACTACAACAACAACAACAATAATAATATTAATAATAATAATAATAATAATAATTTTATTTAATTACAAATATCAATAAAATCTACAAAAATAAAGTAATAAAACAAACAACAAAAATAAACCACCACCACCAACAACTAATCATAATAATACCAATAATAATAATTTTATTTAATTAAACATAATCAAATAATGAAACAAACAAACAAACACCACGACAAACAACAATGACCACAACAAACAACAACAGCAATAATAATAATAAAAATTAAATAAAAAAAATCTATAAAAATTAAATAATGAACAAACAAAAACCAAAACCACAAATAACGATAATACAACAACAATAACAATGATGATAATATTATTATTATTATTATTATTATTAATAATAATAATAATAATAAATAATAATAATAATAATAATAATAATAATAATAATAATAATAATAATAACCAACAACAAACAATACATTCATTCTTATATTAATTTCTTTTTGGCGTAGTCCCTTTATTATTCAGTGGTCATCGCAGTGGAATGAACCTCCAAATTATTCAGCAAATATTTTACATAGCAGTAGCCCTTCCAGCCAAAACCCAGCACTGGGAAACAGAATAATATAAAAATAAAATAAAATAATGAAACAAACAAACAATCAAATAAACAAACCACCACCAACAATAACAAAAAAGCAAGTTATCATATGGACGGTGAGTATGAATTATAAAAGCAATTAACCAGTCTCCAATTACCTGTACACTAACTTCAGTAAGAAACTGGCTTTTTTATTCATCATGTACATTTCAAGCAATCTCAAACTGCATCATAACAAAGCACAGCTGCAGCTCCATATTGCACTTGCAATATTTATCTCTCGTCTGTATTCTGATTACATAGCAAGCTCAAGGATGCAGACGGTATACCATAAATAAATAAGACAATGATGTCAGGATTTTGTTCGCAGACTGCAGAGTATGATGAAAACGGATCATTTGTGTTATGAAAGCAAAGCAAGTTTTCAGTTTTGCAAGTAGGTGCTGGTTTTCATTTTAATGCTGCTTTTAATGATGGCAGATGTTTCTCTCTGTGAAACACTGTTAAGCATATGGATGCACAAAATAATACTGTGTTAAAAATCTTTTGGGATCAACCTTAAAGGGGTGATCCAGAGAGTATTTAAGGCTTGGTTATGTTTATAAGATGAAAAGCTATATGTGCTCATGCTACATTTGTAGAAAATCACTTTTTTTCCCCTATATCTTACTTATGCAGCTATTCAGCTAACATGAAAACGATTGTCATATTTCCTAGTTCCTCCAAAAGCCCGCCTTCAAAAGGCTCTGATTGGTCAGCTAATAAAATGTGCTGTGATTCGTGGATCACCAGGAACCCTCACATCTGTACAAGCATACGCTTTGTCGCTGCTGTTTAAATACTGTCAATAAGTTTAGCTGATTAGCCTGCTCTCTAAAATTAATTCTGACAAGTGTCTTTCAAATATATTCAGGTTATAAGGATAAGTAATATGAAACTTTCACATATCTTTGGTGAGTTTGTTATTTGTGATGTAGAACGCACTGACAGTGGCTACATAGAGAGACACTGCAGCGCTGCTGTTGGCTGTGGATGTTTACAGCTGATTGACGGATAAATATTCTTTTTATCTAAATTGTTAATGGTGCCAAACAGAATGTCTCGTTGTTTACATCCTTGTTTACGACCTTGCTACAAAATACCAATAAAACTAGACAAAAAATGATAAACATGCACTCACAGTCCTGCTGCTTTCAAGCGCTCAAAATGTGTCTTTTTGTAAGCAGCACCGGTTGCTTTCACTTTAAACAAATTATTAATTGGCCTAAAGTTAACCGTGAACATATGATCATCCTTTCATTATCAAACACGGTGGGCCCTATCATACACCCGGCGCAGTGTGGCGCAAGGCGTGGCGCAGTACTCTTTTGGTAGTTTCAGCTTGGAGCAAGAGTCGTTTTGAGGCGTTGCGCTACGCTGTTTAAATAGCAAATGCATTGGCGCTCATATGTGCGCTCATAGGCGTTCTGGTCTAAAAAGGAAGGCGTTCTGAGGCGGACCACTGGCACGTTGTTAGTTTGAGAAACTATAATAGATTTTTCATTAGACCAAAACTAACCCGGTCTATACTCCGGCGCAGAGTTGCGCCTCACTTACACACTGCTTAATACACACAAGAGAGCAATAGGCAAATATCTTTATATATGAAAAAAAATTTAAATATTAAGGATATATATAGGATATAATAAGAATAGATATAGAATATAAATATAAAGGATTAAAATATTACAAAACATATTATTTTCTAGTCTACATAAATATGAAAAATCACTTCTTTTATGTCTTCTTCATCTCGGGAGGCTTTTTCAGCTCATTCATAACAATTTGCTTTTGTATAATGTAATTATTATTAGCAGTATTATTTATTATATCCATATTTATATTTGTTTTATTAAAAACAAGCTTAGATTTGCCCACCTGTCAGGTTTTAGACCATATGGGGCACAGCATGTGTTTTAGGATATAACTCAGGTTTTTGAGCTCATTTTGCTATTATTATTCATTTATTCGTTTGCTGGAAATTAGAACTGAATTTAGAAATAGTTTTGAAATTAATATTTGCGCTTAACAAACAAAAGTATTTATTTATAGACTAATTGATGTCTGTGCGTAAAGGTTTCCCTATCCAACAGCGAAAGTGAAAGTGATCCATTATCTCTCATTCTCACGCAGTAGGTGCTCTGTTTAACAGTTTTCTGTTAAAAAACTGTTAACTGTTTGCTTGTGAAATGCTCAGTTTTTCCACTTAGACTTACTTTGCGTCCTGTAAATAGCGAATGCGCGACGCAGCTGACTCTTAAAGGGAAATGAGACTCTAATTGGTTTATTCTTAAAACACACCTATAACTCATTAAGAAAATAAACTCAACCCTTTTAGACCATGCGCCGCGGCGCAAAGCAGATTTCCCGTCCTTAAATCAGCAAAAACGCGTCCTGACATGCCCTGAAAGCGCTTGCGCCCTGCGTTTTGCGCTCTGCGCATTGACTGTCAAAATAGAGCCCGGTATGTTTTTTCACCTGCTTTCATTTGCTTATAGTTTAATTTGCTTTTATTTATCTTAAAATGGTTTAATGATCTCTTTTTACGACATTGCTTTAATGGGAGATGAACTCTCCATTTATGTGCAGGTTACTGGTGATCCGAGAGATCCTTAGCCAGGACAGACTACTGTGCATATTTTTGATACGTGACAATAATTATTTTTTAAAAGTCAATTGCTTTTCTTTCTTTTTTAAGAAATGTTTTGTTTAATAAACAGTCTAGTATACAGCTATACTTTGCTTGTTTTGACATTTCAAATTTGTGGCTAAGAAATAATTATTGTTTAGTGTGGTTATAGAGATCAATTTGGTAAATCCTTATCTTTGAGCTCTGAAAAGTCATGTGAAATAAAAACTAATTGCAATATGACACTATAAAACCACAACCTATTTGCCATGCTAATTAAACAAGTTAATACTCGACAAACAAAAAGTGAAATGAATGAGGAGGCATGGAGACATGTAATTTTGACATGCAAGTAATTTTAGCATGTCAAAGTCAAAGTTATGCATATAAAATATATTTTCTCAACAACAAAATGATGGTTAGTAAAAATGCAGAAAGGCTAGTAACATTGGAAAACTACTAGCCACAGTGGCTGGTGATTAAGAAAAGTTAATGTCAAGCCCTGTTTATAATAATCGGCCTATATATATATATATGTATATCAGCTGTCGGCCTCCAAATCTGAAGAGTTATCGGTTATCGATATCGGCCAAAAAATCCATATCGGTGCATCCCATGCATTTAATTTATGATCTGCAAAGAGAAGGAATAGATTTAGTCCTGCAAAAATCATCACACAGCAACACTAAAACCAAATGGAAGCCAATTGCATGGCTTTTTTGTGTCAACACCAAAGCTAACGATGATATTTTGTACAGTATATAGTTCAGTGCAACAGCAGTGGATTAGGCTCTTTGCGCTGACTCTCCTCTGTGTTCTCATAGTGCATCGCTCTACATGCTCTATACATCAAACACACAGCCGGCTTCAGTCTGAGGTCAGCGACTCCACTCTTTAAGGGCACGCGGCCAGCGCACGGCTGTCAAGCTCCAGCACTGCGGAAATGGACGTGTGAACGCAGTGGGCCGTAAAGTCTCTCTCTTTTGCTGCGCCTGACCACCTAACATCCCGCTGGAGAATTTCACAGGCAGCGCATTCAATAACAATCTACCTGCTGCTGGATATCCATATGACTTGTTCCAATGACGAATTTACAACTGGCTGGCAGGCTATTATTCAGACTCCCCCAGTGCGATGTGCGGAAGGAAAACTTTGCATTTGCCTACTTGCTTTGCCCTTTTTTTCCCCCATCGTCTTCATTGTTTTTGTCTTTCTCCGAGTCTCAGTAGTGCTAGCTTTATTCTACATAAAGTAAGTCATCTTCTCCAGCTGTCTACCTCCCGTTTCACCTCTAATTTGATTTCCACACTCTCTTTTCTCCTGTCACAGGCTCCTTCTATTCTTCTCTCTTACCCCTGTCCCTTTATCTCTGATTTCTCACTTTTCGCAGACGCTGGTGCACCTTTGAGGAGCTCATTACCTGCCGGTAGATGCGGATGTGGCTTCTCTTCAGGCTTGGGGGTGACAGTGACATTAAAACAGCTCAGGGTCTTATTATCACTCTTCGAAAACCCGCAAAAGAACAACCTCCCTCTTTTCCTTCTCGCTCTGTCTGTCTTTCAGCGGGGGGGAACATACAAATTGTTTTTCTGAATTTTGAATTGGTAATGCTTGGATTTTGTATCTCAAGTAGGATTGGCACACACTGGTGAAAAATAAAGGATTATTTTGACAAATATTGTTCATTTAAGGGGGTGTTTTTGCAGTGGTTCAAGCTGCAGATTTGCTGAATGGCTAATGGTGATGTTATTAGCATGATGGTGCAAAAACTGTAGATTTCTATTTAGAAACCAACTTCTAATAATGACACCAACAACATAAATAAGTGCGGTTAGAATATCAAAATATCCTATTGTACATATGTAAGACAGTGTTGCTATTGTGACTATATTGCATACAGATAGAGACAGAGAGAGAGAGTAAGCTACCTTCTTTTGTCACCTTTACACCTTTGTTGCCTACTTTTGTTAACTGTTATCTTTTTTTGTTTTTTCTTTTCAATTCAATTCAATTCAGCTTTATTTGAATAACGCTTTTACCATGTAGATTGTGTCAAAGCAGCTTCACATAAATGGTCACAGTAACTGGAACAGTGTGGTTCAGGTTTTAGTGTTTAAGTTCAGTTCAGTTCAGTTTAGCTCAGTTCAGTGTGATTTATTAATTAATGAGAGTTCAAACACTGAAGAGCCAATTCATCGATGCGTAGCTCTACCAATCCTGAACCATGCGAGGCAGTGGCGACAGCGGAGAGGGAAAAAAAACTTCACCTGATGGGAGTGAAGAAAAAAAAACCTTGAGAGAACCAGAGTCAGTTGGGCACAACCATTTTAATTTCTCCGCTGGCCAAAAGTCTTGTGCAGAACTTCATTCGCCGTGGTTTAGGCTGGAAGATGGCCTTAGTGAATCATGTACGTTGGCTGGTGGACTTGGACGTTATCCAAATTTTGATACCGTCAAATCTCCTCCCTATTTTACCTCGGTATACTGTATTACCGTGCATTATAACAAAAAATAAGATGTAAGGCTCAGATAGCATCACCAAACTGTTGGCTTGTGCCTAAACCATTCAGAAACGGAATACCGTATATGCGAACTTCGGTTCGCGGTCACCTGTTTTTTGCACAATTTGCAAATTGTCTTGTTCATATTAAAGATCTGCAAGGGACTAAATTGTAGGTGGGGTGATATGTTTGCGGACAGAAGAGCAAAACCAAAAACCACCCAGCTAGATGATACAGAGTCCAGACAGCCTATAACAAGCTGTCTGGATAAACACAGTCACATACATAGAAACACAGCACCACGTTCTCTCTCATTCACACACATACACACACACACACACACACACACACACACACACACACACACACACACACACACACACACACACACACACACGCACACACACACGCACACACACACGCACACACACACGCACACACACACACATGCGCGCACATAGACAAAACCAAGCCAGCGACGGACAGCATCACGCTCTCTCTTTATCTCTTTCTCTCTCTCTCTCATTCACACACATACACACACACACACACACATAGACAGCACCAAACAAGTGACACACAGCATCACGCTCGCTCTCTTTCATATACATACATACATACATACACACACACACACACACACACACACACACACACACACACACACACCCATAAACAGCATCCATGCGGATGTGCGCATGCTCGCTGACTCTGAAGCAGGGGCGGACTGGGACAAAAATTCATCCCTGGCACTGTAGCCACATCAGCCCACATTACCACACCGACACAACCCACCCACGGACACGAACATTTACTATTTATTTTGGTGTACACATGGTGAAATAATATGACATTCTTGCCGGATTTTGATTACGTCCGGGTAACCTCGGATTGGGTCGGGCCATCTTGAAATCAGGCGGCCATCACCAATTGGGCCAAATGCATAACATTTATTATTATTATTTTTTTTTTTTTATCATCATCATAATATCACATCTAGCAAGACATAAAAGCTGCCTGCACGAAAGAACAATACATATTAAAAAAAAAACAAAAAACTGACCGGCCCACATTTAAAAATTGGTCCGGCCCTTTTGGCATTTGCCAGAATTGCCAGATGGCCAGTCCGCCCCTGCTCTGAAGCGATATTGTTAGACCGCCTGTTACTGTTCAAATAACACCAGAGTTACCGAGCACTCTCTTGCTTTATTCAGAAATTTTGGAAAAGAGGACCTCTAGTTTGTATTTATCATGTCTCTCTTCTCATTCGGTCGAAACACGAAATACTCCCAAACTGCAGAGGTTGTGTTCTTTTTCGAGACCAGGTCACTTGGTGCACAACTCGCCATCACTCCACACTGTCCCGTGATGAAAATCATGCATACGCATTTTTAGGCATTAAATAAATAATATCTCCTATTTAATACTTGTCTCCTATATAAGTGCATTGTTTTTTATGACGGTATAACGGTTTCGAAACTGATACTGTTGATATTTTTAGATCCTTTGGTCTACCATATTACCGCATTACCGGTCAAGCCTAGTGGCTGGGAAGTGCAAAACAACATTAAAAAGTGTGAAACACTTTTACAAAGCTCAAGACAAATGTACATTTTGGAAAACATTTTTGTCATAAGACACAGTTACATAGGAAAAACGATTTTACCAAGGACAAAACAAATGTACATTTTAGAAAAAACATAACAAGATGAAAAACACTTTTACCAGTCCCGAAACAAATTTACAATGACAGATTCTTTAAAGAAAGGGAATGTATCACACACCGGAAGTGATGCTGAATGTACCACACACTGGAAAATATCAGCTCGTGTTTGACTTAGTAGACACAAGAGTCTACAACTCTAAAAATCATGGTTTGACCAACTGCGATAAAACATTGTTTTGTCATTTAGAGCTATTCTGAGAAAATGTTAGCATGAGAGTATCTAGAAACATGTACATGTACACAAGTACATGGAAAAAAGTTAACATCAGTCCACAACCAAAGCACATATATTGACTGATAAAGATATCAAAATCGACCTCAACATATAGTCCTAAATAGCTCAGTTTGATAGGTCAATTGATACCTTTTGACTTTGAATCCAATTGATGAAATGTAAATATTAATTATTTCTCTACATTAATTTTGGTTATACACTGTTCTGCCACACAAATATTAAAATCAATAACGTTTACAATGACACTGACACCAAGTAATAAGAATATTTATTTGGTACGGGCATGCTTTGTTGCTGTGAAAAGTGACTAATCTGCAAATCTGCAAATGTGAATAGTTTACATCTAGAAAAGGGTCACCAGTTAACACGGACACCAGTTAAACCGTAACATCGGCTTTATTCAGTTTAATTTTAAGAATCCTCAAGCAGATGTTTACACTATGTATTCTTGACATTATGTCCATGATTACAGCATATGAGTGGCCCTCGTTAAAATATTGAACACACTGATGCAGTATGTGTGGTGTTTATGTTTGGTCCGTGTCCTTTACAAACTCTAAACATCGACCACACGTAAAGCAAAACTGCGACAAGCTGCTCATGTATTTGCCACAAAATGGGCAAAACATAGTTTTTAAGGTCACACTTTACAATAAGGTTCATTAGTTTATGCATTTACTAACATGAACAAACAATGAACAATACATTTACTACAGTATTTATTCATGTTAGTAAATGTTAGTTAATGAAAATTTTATTGAAAAGTTCATTGTTAGTTCATGTTTACTCATGGTGCATTAACTAATGTGTACACGCATGGACTTGAATGTAATAATGCATTAGTAAATGTTGAATTATGTTTAATAAATGCTGCACAAGTGTTGTTCATGATTAGATCATGTTAGTAAATGCATTAACTAATGAACCTTATTGTAAAGTGTTACCGTTTTTAAAATGTTTTTTTTCCTATGTAATTGTGTCTTATGATTGGTAAAAATGTTTTTCAAAATGTAAAATTTCTCTCGAGCAAGTAAAGAGTAAAAGTAAAGAGAAAGTAAAGAGTCTGAATGAAGGAGGCTTGTTCTTTATCTTTGCGCTGCAGATTGTCAGTTTAACTCCCGCTAGAGAAGCATTCAGTTTTTCCACTTACAAAGTCTGCCATGTAAAGAGCAAATGTGTCATGGCGTGACACAACTGACTCATAAAAGGCAATGGAGATGAGACTCTGATTGGTTTGATACACGTTATGCTCAAAACACACCCATGACTCATTAAACGAATAAGCACAACCCTGTTAGATCATGCACTGGGATGCAAACCATGTTTTTTCATTCTTAAAATAGCAAACGTAGTATTCGGACACGTCTTTAATGCTTTAGCGCCATGCACTTTAGGCTTCGCGCCTAGAACGTTAAACTAGAGCCCATTGTTTGCAATAAATAAAACAAAAGACACATACACACACACACACACACACACACACACAAACTCACACACAAAAAGTCATATTTTTAGCTCTTCAATTATAATGAAACAATCAAATCAAACAGAAATGTAATATAAAAACTCAAATGAAATCACTGTGTAAATAAATAAATAATAAACATAATAAATATAAACTTGACAGCTGTTAAAATGTTTAAATCAAATCACTTTCAGTTCAAACAAATTCAAACTCATTTCATTAAATCCGTGACTAAATGAATCTGTATTTTTAAATGTGAATCTGTTGAGTTAATAATTCAATTACTCACTCATATATTGTATCATTGTGAATGAATGAATGATGATTCGCTAGCAGAAAACTGACATGTGTCGCCCCCAACTGGAACAATCTGATACACATTTCATTGATTACTTAAACGGAATTGAAAGACAAATCATCGGTGATGCATTCAACATATTTATAGGCAACTAGGAGCTTCAAACAATATATAGAAGCTGTACATTCATCAAATCACATATGTTCGTTGTTTAATAACAGCACAAGGCTGCACGTCACAATATCGATTTTAATTTGACCGCACAGTGCTAGACTTCAGTAATGTATACTCCAGTCAGTTTTAGCAAGGCCGGTGGAAGCGACATTCACAGTTTAAGTGCCGAAGGTCCCGTTCAGTCTCAGAGGAACTGACTTTGACAGACATAACGAGTGAGAGGCTGACAAGGCCGTCTCGTCAAGAAGAACAATATTTTGGCAAGGTTCAGGCACCCTGAGGGTCAGTGACGAGAAATGAGAGGAGGACAGAGAGATTTCTTAAGGCCCAGTCACTTTTCTCCTCTGTGTCAGGCTGTTTTTAGGCACTGGCATCAGATGAATATGACTGAGCCTTTGCTCTGGTCAAGAGCTGCTGCTGACGGATGATACCACTGAGGAAAATGGAGAGAGAGAGGATGTACCACCTTATAACATTAGAGGAAGAATAGAAAAACAAGACAAATGGTGAAAAGAATAAAATGTTGCATTTTAAATGTTTTTATTATGCTTTGAATGGATTTTAATGAGCAAAAGAGTCTGTATCAATCAGATGTAATACCTGATAAAATTAGTGTAAGAATGAAAAAACAAGATAAATGGGGGAAAATGTCATGTTGCATTTTGAATTCTTTTTTTTTTAAAGATTCTCAAGTCTGACCCTGTGACCACTGGCATCAACAAGACATTTGCACCAAAGAACTGTAGATATTTTCTCTTTTTCGGACAATCCTCTGAAAACCCTAGAGATAGTTGTGCGTGAAAATCCCAGAAGATTTTTAAAATACTCAGACCAGCCCGTCAGGCACCAACATCCATGCCACGTTCAAAGTCAACTAAATCACCCTTTTCCCCCATTCTGATGCAGATTTTAAACTGCAGCAAAAAAAGACTGCGTCTTTACCATTTCTACATGTCTAAATGCATTGAATGGCTGCCATGTGATTGGCTGATTAGAATTTTGTGTTAACGAGCAGTTGGATAGCTATACCTAATAAAGTGGCCGGTAAAGTTCCCAGTCCCCCAAAACACTGTAAGACCACAGAGGGTTAATTCTTCACAGGTTTTTAACAAGTTTGCTAGCCAAAATGCTAGTCTATCATATTTATTGGCCGACCTAAAATATCTGCTTTGATTGATTCAAACATTGTATATGCCTGGAGGACTTTGGTTTATTTTGTACTGTATGTCTAGATGTCTGTTTTCTGCTGTCGAAGCAAAAGCACTTCCAAATGATGAGGAATGAGGCTGGAATCGATACAGTACAACCAATGTAAATTTTAGGGCTTGTGTACACCAGGACGATTTTCAATTAAGCTTGTTGTCAGCATTTTTTGAGATGCTTTTTTTTGGCATTCATACCCAAGCAATTTTCATTGGTGACTAGCAGAGTAAACATGCTAAATTACTCTGACATTGGATGCCGATTAATGAAAACAAAAATACCCCAGTATGCAAGGTGGCGCAGAACAACTTTACGCTTCTGACATTTTAAGTCTTAAAATCTGCATGAAACAGCTGCATGAAACAGAAGTTAAGATTGTCCTTTTCCCCAAATCAAGACGTACATCCAGTTGAAACAGTCCTGAAATGAATATTAAATGTAAAGCAATGCATGATTTTGTCCTTTTAGAACCGGTTAGAGAATTAAAAAATGAGCATTGCTACCAAAAACAGATGGACAAAGTGGCAACCTAGGCTCATTCTGAAAATTAACCCCTATATACATTCTGGAGAGCGCCAAATATGTCCCAGGAAGTACATTCTTTTGCAGTTTTTGTTTTCTCAAATCCAACAGAGGCCGCTGTGTACACTTTTTGAGATGTCAAATTTCTCTTGTGCAATTTGTGCCTGCTGTTCTCGCGTAAATCCACCGCTGTCGATTGACTGACTGACCTGCCCACCTCCTTCCCTAAACCCAACCAACAGTGTTTTCAAAAGTACAGACTGACCACCCACCCACTTCCCTAAACCCAACCGAAAGCAATACAGAGAAACAAAAAGCCCTCACCTGATTTTTAACACATTTTCAGATTTTATCACATTTTCACCCTGTTATTTACTGGTTTATTTATTTTTTGGCTTCCGTTTATGTGTTCTTCTGTTTTCTGACGATGTACATGGCAAGCTAACTGGACAAACTGGTAACAGCAGGAAAGCCATCCATACTGAGGTAAGCGGTCAGCTGGTAAACAACATCACACCGGCCTATCGTTCGTTTTAAAGACGAAATGCAGCTATAAATACTTCTGGCTACATAACTCGTGATCTCCAAAAATGTAAATAGGGCCACGTTTTTAGAATAAGCCTATGCTGCCATTAGACAACACCGATAGTGTTGACGATGCAGAATACGCAATGCATTTGCCACAAACGGGTTGGCCAATCAGAGAGGAAAAAAACAGTGTGCAAATTGACATCATAAAGCGAAAACTCCAGCTTCTAACGTGTCCTTGGTCTTCCTCGAGGCATCCTCCTGGGGGGACATGCCCTAAGTAGGCGTCCAGGAGGCATTCGAAACAGATGCCCGAGCCACCTCAGCTGACTTCTTTCGATGTGGAGGAGCAGCGGCTCTACTCCGAGCACCTCCCGGGTGACAGAGCTCGTTACCCTATCCATAAGGGTGCGCCCTGCCACCCTCGAAGGAAACTCACTTCGGCTGCTTGTATACGAGATCTTGTCCTTTCGGTCATGACCCTTTAATTGCCCCACAAAGAAAAAGAATTGAACTGCATCTTTTATCTCCTGTCATGTCGCTAGTTAACACACTCAATGCATTTTTTTTTCAACACATCCCATTATTTCTAAAATATCAACCACTACCAAATGGTTGATTTGTGGGTTTATGGTAAAAGTACCTGATTTAATACATATACTATGAAAATTTGAAAAATCTGAAGTGTAAGACCAATTTATTCAAAAGCATAATCCAAATTAAAGCATTTTGTTTACTAAGCCATCTTTATTAGTTGTATGTATGCCATAAAATATTTCAGATTCTCATTTAAAACATTCGAAACCGAAAAGCACCCAGCTATACAGAGTCCAGACAGCCTATAACAAGCTGTCTGTTTAAACACACACACATATAAGCACCAAGCACACACACACAGACAAAGCTCTCTCTCTCACTCTCTCATTCACTCGTGCGCGCACTAACACACACACACACACACACACACACACACACACACACACACACACACACACACACACACACACACAAGCACCAAGCACACACACACACAGACAAAGCTCTCTCTCTCACTCTCTCATTCACTCGTGCGCGCACTAACACACACACACACACACACACACACACACACACACACACACACACACACACAAGCACCAAGCACACACACACAGACAAAGCTCTCTCTCTCACTCTCTCATTCACTCGTGCGCGCACTAACACACACACACACACACACACACACACACACACACACACACACACACACACACACACACACACACACACACACACACACACACACACACACAAGCACCAAGCACACACACACAGACAAAGCTCTTTCTCTCTCACTCTCTCATTCACGCGTGCGCGCACTAACACACACACACACACACACACACACACACACACACACACACACACACAAGCACCAAGCACACACACACAGACAAAGCTCTTTCTCTCTCACTCTCTCATTCACGCGTGCGCGCACTAACACACACACACACACACACACACACACACACACACACACACACACACACACACACACACACACACACAAGCACCAAGCACACACACACAGACAAAGCTCTCTCTCTCACTCTCTCATTCACTCGTGCGCGCACTAACACACACACACACACACACACACACACACACACACACACACACACACAAACACACACACACAAGCACCAAGCACACACACACAGACAAAGCTCTTTCTCTCTCACTCTCTCATTCACGCGTGCGCGCACTAACACACACACACACACACACACACACACACACACACACACACACACACACACACACACACCAAGCACACACACACAGACAAAGCTCTTTCTCTCTCACTCTCTCATTCACGCGTGCGCGCACTAACACACACACACACACACACACACACACACACACACACACACACACACACACACACACACACACACACACACACACACACACACACACACACACACACACACACACACACACACACACACACACACACAGGCAAAGCTCTCTCTCTCATTCGCATGCGCACACACACACCTCTCATACACGAGTGCGCGCGCACACACACACATACACACACAGCAACAAACAAGTTAAACACAGCATTGCGCTATTTTATTTACACACATACATACGCGTGCTCGCTCGGGAGCTCTTAATTCGGAAATTTATTCCCGCGCCGCAGAAATCTGGTCGGGTCCCGCGGAATGCAGACCTCTAGTGTAAACCATTATTTAAATGACTTTAACAGTCTAAGTTAAAGAGTTAACATAATAAGTGGTTTGATTAACAGTTCATGTATACCTAAAGACGCAATCCTGAACTTCGACGGTTGTAGGTCATCCTTTAAAACACAGCTGACCTAAAAAGTCGCATAGTGTTGCAGCATTCTTGACTTTCACAGGATACCCCATTCATTTAATGTGTGTCCTAAAAATCGGGCTCAGCCCCCTGTGGCTGTGGGCCTGTGTGTAATCAGACTGCTGGTGATAAACGAAGTAATCTGTGGTATTGGCAACCTGCTCACTCATGCTTTCTTTTTGTGTTGGCTGGTTGGGAAGGACTGTCTGTCAAACTGATGGGGCTGTCCAGCAGACGCTCTTCACAGTGGCCTTATGGGAGAACCACAAAAAAAAAAAAAAAAAAAAAGCCCTGGGTTTTAATCAAAATAACAGCCTCAATTAACATTCATGGGACTTTTCTTAAAGAGATATTCATTTATTAATTTTCTTTCAGCTTTGTTCATCAGGGGTCACCACAGTGAAGTGAACCGACAACTTATTCAGCATATGCTTTGCAAAGCGGATGCCCCTCCAGCTGCAACCCAGCTCTGGGAAACATCCATATACTCTCACATTCACACATATACACTATGGCCTGTTTATTCAACTCACCTATAGCACATGCCTTTGGACTGTGGGGGAAACACCCGGAGGAATCCCACTCTGACACTGGGAGAACATGCAAACACCTCACAGAAATACCAAATGGTCCAGCTGGAACTCAAACCATTGACCTTCTTACTGTGAGGTGACAATGCTAACCACTGAGCCACCCTGTCACCCCGCTTAAAGAGGTAGTTCATCTAAAAATTCTGTCACCATTTAATCACCTATTCAAATTTATATGAGGTTTCTTTCTCCAGTTGAACACAGAAGATATTTTGAAAACTGTATAAAACCTGTAACCATTGACTTCAATAGTGTTTGCTTTTCCTATTATAGAAGTCAAAGGTTACAGGTTTTCAGCTTTCTTCAGAGTATCTTCTTTCATGTTTAACAGAAGAACTCATAAAGGTTTGAAACCACTTGAGGGTGAGTAAATATTGAGTTCATTTTCATCTTTGTGTGTATCCCTTTAATAAAGATGTGAAAAGTGCCTATATGTTGTATAAGATATAAGTCTTCTATTCACCAAGGCTGCACTTATTTGATTAAAAATACAGTAAATTCAATAGCATTTTGAAGCAATTCAAATCCTTCATTTTTCTTCGGCTTAGTCTTAATTTCATAGGTCACTAACAGCGGAATGAACCGCCAACAACTCATTTGTTTTATGCAGCGGATGCTCTTCCAGCTGCAACGCAGTACTGGGAAACACCCACACACTTTCAAATTCACACTCATACACAACGGACAATTTAGTTCATATAATTCACCTACGGCAGGGGTGTCCACACTCGGTCCTGGAGGGCCGGTGTCCTGGAGAGTTTAGCTCCAACCCTAATTAAACACACCCGAACCAGCTAATCAAGCTCTTACTAGGTATACTAGAAACTTCCAGGCAGGTGTGTTGAAGCAAGTTGGAGCTAAAGTCAGCAGGACACCGGCCCTCCAGGACCGACTTTGGACACCCCTTACTTTTGGCGTATGTCTTTGGACTTTCGGGGAAACTGGAGCAATACGAGGAAAGCTTGTTAACCCCACGTAGAAATGTCAACTGGCTCAGATGGGACTTGAATCAGCGACATTCTTGCTGTGAGGCGAGACATTGGGCATACCTGTCAACATTGGGATGTAAAAATAAGGGATATGCCCATCATAATAAGGGATATCCCCGCCTGTCCATACACCCCACCCCCCTAAAAAATCCCCAAATTACTAAATCTGTTCTTCTGGAGCTGTTTGGTTGTAAATAAACTGTTAAACAGTCAGTAATAGGTTTACTATATTATTTACAAATGAATAAACAGATAGCATGCATTAGCAGCAAACACATTAGCACATAGCTTTTATAAATAAATAGAAGTTATCAAATCTCATCCTTTTCTTCACTGTACAATTTGCATATTTTGAATAAAGATTAACAAATGATTCTCTCATTTATTTATTATTATTATTACTATTATTATAATTATTTATTACAATAAATAACAGATGCCACTTTAAAAATTTACACATCTAACGTTATAATGAAAGCATTTGATTGTTTTCCTAACTTTTTATACAGAAGAAATATGGGAAAATACCTTTACAGAATGATAGCGGGATATAACTGTAAAATACAGGAGAATCCTGGGAAAAACGGGAGGGTTGACAGGTATGTTAACCACTGAGCTGCACAATTCAAATCAACTGTTCTCTATTTATATATATATATATATATATATATATATATATATATATATATATATATATATATATATATATATATATATATATATATATATATATATATATATATATAAAGTAATTTATAACCTTAATGCAAGGCTTTCAGTATGATTGCTCAGGCCTTCAGCACCACACAATCCTTCTCATATGTTCATTAGCTGTTCATAAAAACCTAAATATCTGCATTCTTGCTCCTATCCGTCTACATTCCATGATGCTTTTATTCAAAGGTACAGTACATAGTGAACTTTCTAGAAGAACAAAATAATTACCCATACGGACAGAGTAATGAACATGTGACCGTTAATGCGCTCTGAAGGCTGACGGCTGACACAAAAAACATGAAATAGCCGTGACAATCAAAGGCAAGCAGAAGTGTTTTATCTTGGAGGATCAAAATAACCATGTCACGTGTCACAGTGCTTGATGTCACCTCATAAACATTAAAGCCTCCACAGTATTTTAATGCTTGCTGTGCAGATGTTTGATATGCGGTTTTTATATAATGGGCTGAAGACATTTTATATATATATATATATATATATATATATATATATATATATATATATATATATATATATATATAGATGGATAAAAGCAAGAAGTGAAACAGTCAACTGCTGCAATTACAAAGTGACAGTGGAGACAGTGATATACAGTGTAAGTTCAAATGATTAGTCCTGTGATAAAAAAATAAAATAAAAAGTCTATATATATATATATATATATATATATATATATATATATATATATATATATATATATATATATATATATCAGAGGTCGCGTTAGACTTTCTCATTGTCTATCAATTTGACGGAGAGTGTTGTAAAAATTCCGTCATAATCTATTATTGGTCGTTATTTAATTTGCTGACTTTCTAATCGCTTTTTTCATTCATATTTTAATATTGAACTTGCACGACGAGCATATAGGTTAAATTATTCATTTATTTATTTGACAAATAAACAATAATTCCTATCTGCCTTAATCTTCCTCCTGCATCGACCTGAACTGGGTGCTTGCCTGTGCATAATCAAAAGCATCAAGGGTGATGCAGAGGCAGTTGTCATTAAATTCTTTGTCTTTGCCTCGGAAAGTCGACTTCTCATGACCAAATACCGGAATTACTAGCGCCACTTCAGCCAGCGTTTTGTAGTTAGGAAACATTTCTCCTAATGCTGTGATCTTAACTAAGTATGCTGGATCCTCTGAATTTTGGATTTCTTAATCCTGCAAGCACTCGTTTTACCGGGGAAACGTGCTCCTTCTGCACCCCTCTGCGTTCGGTAGTGCTCACAACGCACTCCAAAGCACTTGACCTCCTTGGTTGGCTTGTAACAGCAGTCGGCGACTGAGGATTTTTTTTGTTTGTTTGTTCTTCATCGTCCAATGCATCACCTCCTCTTTTTTCACCTTTATTATTAATATCACAACTATTTGGCCGTTTAAAGAAAATTCTCACACTCAGCTGCTGTGAGATTTTTGCAACTGTACGCAGCGGTGACAAAGAGGAGACAAAACAAGGACAATCGCATACACAATGAAACATACACAAACTAGATTACCCATCAGCTCACTTACAAGGAACTGATTTCAGCAACAGCTGATACCAATCACACACACTACTGTATACTGTAGACCAGGGGTGCTCAATCCTGTTCCCGGAGATCTACCTTCCTGCAGATTTCAGTTGCTACCCATCAAACACACCTGCTTGTAATTATCATGTGGTGTTCAGGTCCTAATTAATTGATATGGGTAGCAAATCTGCAGGAAGGTAGATCTCCGGGAACAGGATTGAGCACCCCTGACTCTCTTCACCCATCAGTCCATGCAAAGTCTTGTTTTGCTCTGCGGACATTTCTTAGCCTTTATCCTGGTTTGATTATCCCGTTTCTACTCCTGCCTGTACCCGACTTCTGATTGTTTGCTGACTGCCTCGTCACCTAGCCTGCCTTATGCACTTCGTCTGTTCTCTGCCTGCCCCGACATTGGCCTGCTCTCTGATTTATGACTGTTAGCCGCTTGCCCCGACAGTAGCCTGCCTTTTCTTTCTCTGTATCTGCTGCTTCCTTCTAATAAAAAATTGCAAATGGATCCTCAGTCTCCAGAGTCTTCGTCACATTATGCATTGTCATCATTGCAATGAGTTATTGAAACTATTATGTTTAGAAATGTTTTAAAAACTTTTTATTTCCGCTAAACAGATAATTCAGCAGGGCTAATAACTTCAGCTCTACAAGAACAAAGGCAAACAGAAGTTCTCCAGCCCCTGCATACCGTGACATTTTAGTTATCACAGCGGACTTAATTCTGACAGACTTGACCGATAACAAAACTACAATCCCTTGCCCTTTGAAGATAGTGTGAAAGTTTGATCCCATCTAAGCTCAGCATGCCGTAGGAGGACTGTGTGTGTGTGTGATTTTGCTGATGGAAAGGATGACAGGAAGGTACATTTTGCTCTCCTGTCTCAAATATACATTCTCTCCTTGAACCTTTCTGCACAGTCTGAGAGGTGAGTGGATGCCTTCGAGCACTTTGCATAATGCTGAAGTCGGAGAAATGATTACATGTCCTCTTTCTGAATGTACAGTACAGAGTCAAATAAGAGTCCTCCAGGAAGGAAATTAAATACATCAGTTAATAACGTACACATGATGTGATGATGGGTAACTGGAGTAACTAATGGACTGATCTCAAGTATATAATCTCAAATATGACTTAAATTATTTTAAAAAATCTAAAGAATAATTCAAATAAGTAGGATGACATTAAAATGATAATGAAAATAAAATTACAACAACAACAATAACAATAATAATAATAATAATAATGATTTTAAATTTATTTTATTTTATTTTATTCAAGGTATATATATATATATATATATATATATATATATATATATATATATATATATATATATATATATATATATATATATATATATTATTTTATGTTTTTTTTTCATCAAGAAAGCAGAATAAACTAATTCTGGATTAACTCTCACCCATTTTTGGATATTATTTAAACAAGTTTACAGCTACAAATAATTTTGAGATTGCTAAAGATACAAACATTGGCTCTGATTAATAATAATTCGATATTATTGAATAATAAATTAACTCCCAATAAAAAAAACAGACGTATTGTTTTATTTCAAAATGTGTTTAAAATCAAAAGTGAGACCACAAAAATATGAAAATACGAAAATGTTCTGAAAAATATGAAATTCCCTATCTAAATTTAATTGCATCCTATTTGCACCATCAAGTAATTCATTTATTCATTTTCTTGTCGGCTTAGTCCCTTTATTAATCCGGGGTCGCCACAGCGGAATGAACCGCCAACTTATCCAGCCAGTTTTTTACGCAGCGGATGCCCTTCCAGCTGCAACCCATCTCTGGGAAACATCCACACTCACACTAACACTCACACACACACTCATGCACTACAGACAATTTAGCCTACCCAATTCACCTGTACCGCATGTCTTTGGACTGTGGGGGAAACCGGAGCACCCAGAGGAAACCCACGCGAACGCAGGGAGGACATGCAAACTCCATACAGAAAAGAGGTTCAAACCAGCGACCTTCTTGCTGTGAGGCGACAGCACTACCTACTGCACCACTGCCTCTGTAAGTGACAAACTGCAAGCTCTAGATGTTCATATCAGGTTTCTATCTTCTAAACATGTAGAAGCACATTAGCTTATAGATATCCTCAAAACTAATATACTAATACTACCATACTTAAAATTTCATTTAAATTCACTAAACCCTCTGCAATTGAATCCTGCACTCCCTTAAAACACTTCTGGATTCTCTGATTAGCACTAAATGTGTTTGAAATCAAAAGTGAGATCACTATAGCACATCTCAAGTCAAGCTCACACCAATCCATCGCAAAAATCTCCAGAGGGTTTCTTTCCATCTGACAGTGATGGGAAACACCCGCCTGTTCATCTCTGCCTCTGATGAGCTCGTCGGCCTGTTACGACGTTCCAGCTCAAGAGCGATTGTCCTCCCTTAGCTTATTTCGCTGCTTTTGCTGAGATTGATGACAGCAGCCGTCGGGTTCGAGACGAAAAGATCCATGAGACAATTCCCAACCTCAATTCCCCATATGACAGCGATTCAACACAAAATGGGCCATCGACTTTTTTTTTTCTTCCTTTAAGCAGTCCAATCCAACTAAACATCACTATGGCTAAATGCACAAAATTCATCTTCATTCCGACGCAATAAGAGAGGTGAGGCGTCTCATCCATCTAACCGAGGACCAAAAAAGTATGTCCGTGACCAAATCATATCATATTCCGTGGGCGGCTATAACCAAATTAGGAGATCTAAATTGGGACAGAGCTTCTCCATCAATGCGATGAGTCAATTATCTTGAATGTTATGTCGCCACTAACTATGCCATCCATCTTCTTTACACTCCTTTTGTCTTATTAAGGCAAGACACTGCAGGTGAAAGGAGTAAAAAAATAAAAATGTAGAAAATGGTAACACTTTACTTGAAATGGGTGTTCATAAGTGACATGTGAGGCAAATCAATCAGATTTTATGCATGTTTCTGACAACTGTCATTCGCTCAGTTATGTCATTTTAAATGCTAAGGTGACATGATGTTTGAGATGAGATGATAACTTGACATAAATACATCACAATCTGTCTTTGTGATGACAACTTGACATCATCAAGGCAACATATGGTTGAAAGCAAAATATCAGCTCTCCTGTGAAAACATGATTTTTTTTTTTTTAATATTTGTGATGTTTTAAAAAAAGTGAGGAAAATGAGTTTAAAAGTATTTAAAAATGAGTTTTAGAATGGACCAAGGATATTTTCATAGTGTTTCCGGTTATATGTTTTTATTCTTTTGGAGAAACATTTATTTCATATAGTTTGGCTTGAATAAAAGCAGTTTTTATTTGTTGTTAAATATTTTTAAGGTCAATATTATTAACCCCCTTAGGAAATATGACTTTTTCTCATGGCTACAAAACATCATTTACCTAACTTAGTTAATGCTAATTATTCAAGTTAAGCCTTTATTAATTATGATTATATTATAATATTATTATATACATACATTCTAATTATTACTATAAAATATATATTATATTATATTATATTATATTATATTATATTATATTATATTATATTATATTATATTATATTATATTATTAAGTTAAGTTTAAATTGCACTTTAAGCTGAATACTAATATTGTAATATGTACTGTCATCATGGTAAAGACAAGAGGAAATAGTTATACAAAATATCGAAAATAAAATAAAATAAAATAATAATAAAAAAGTAAAGTAAAATAAAAAATAAAATAAAGTAAAGTAAAATAAAATAAAATAATAAGTTTATAAGTAATAATTTATAAGTAATATAAAATAAAATAATAGTAAAAGTGATGTAAAATAATAAAAAATAAATAAACTAATAAAGTAACATAAAATAAAAATTAAAATAAATAATAAATAATAAAGTAATATAAAATGAAAAATAAAATAAAAAATAAAATAAAAAATAAAATAAATTAGAATAATAAAGTAAAAAGTAATACAAAAATAATAAAAAATTTAAATAATAAAATAAACTAATAAATAAAATAAAATGGAATAATATAGTAATATAAAATGAAAACATTACATGAAATAAAATAATACAAGTAAAGTAATATAAAAATATATAATAAATTAAAATAAAATAGAATAGAATAGTAAAGCAAGTAAAGTAAAGTAAAGTAAGGACATATTTTAAAAATAATACAAATTTCACAGGAGGGTTTAAATTTTTGGCCTCACCTGCATGTAGTCATAAATCTGTAAAATGTCAAAAAAAGTTTTGCAAAAACATGTATAAAAATGTCCTTCACATTCATGGTGGGTCATGTCACTAATAATTATCACAAAACATTTCCAGTTAAGTGATTGCATAGAACTGAAAACAATTGTTATATCACATGTTTTCAAATGTTGTGTTTATACGTAAATGGTACACTATTTAGTTAAGTTTGCACTATTTTTCCATATATTCCATATGAAAAAAGTTGAAAGAACTGAAGCAGAGAGGATTATTTATAAAGTAGTTGAGGAAGACTCTGATTTAGAGTCTGACAATCAGACAATTAGAGAATTAGAGACAAATAGAGAATGACATCAGTTTTAAATCACTTTTATGTTATTTTTGTTTTGGATGAACATCTCTTTTTTTATTTTATTTTTTTTGTTTGGCTCTCTTTCAGACTAAACTGTTTCAGGAACTTCAATACAACAGGAAAAAAATGGCTTTTGTTTTGTTTTTGTTACATCAATATTGGATTATTATCCCTTTACAGCCATATCCTGTACAATTTTGTTGTCTGAGTTTGGCGGTCGTTTTGAAATAAATGGTCCTGTGGTCCACTACAGTGGACATGCTGTAAAATTAAAAATAAAAACAAAATGTAAAAACTCTAAATTGTAGGAAATCACAGAAAAAAGGGAAAAAAAAGAAAAAATTCTTCGGGTCTCAGGAGGATATAATCAGCGTAATGATGTAAAAACATCTGATATTATAACTGAAAACTGGACTGAAGCAGTTTCAATTTACTAGAACTTTTATGTTAAGCTGCTTTGACACAATCTACATTGTAAAAGCGCTAGAGAAATAAAGATGAATTGAATGTTCATCTTGTAACATGTTAAATGTTACTAATATTATTTTCTGATTTATTTATTTTCTTGCATTGTGTTTGGTTGGTTGACATTCAATACTGCTTTCGACCTCTGGGGGCACTAGGTTGATTTGCACCTGTATAAAAAGTCATTCCATATTACCATAGAGTAAGAAGGAGTGTTTGTTAGAGTGGCCACCATAGATATATACATTAGATGTCGCCTGGCCTATTGTTGTCTATTGGACGGAATGCGTCAATAGCGCTGCCATCTTGCTACAGGGTAGCGCTCCTTTGAAATGAATGCAGGACCAAGGTACAGTGGAGGACTGTGGCCATCCAGAGCCAGAGATATACACATATACACATATATCTATGATCGGGAGTTTTCCCGGATGTTAGTGTGTAATTTTTTTTTCTAATTACGAAAATTATAATTTTACATCACTTTTCTACATTTATGGATTAGTGACCGCACGGGCATTCCTGACAAAAAGCTTGTGTTTGTGTGTACAGAAATGTACTATTCACCCTCCCTGTTAAATTTAATCTAATCCATGTCCTGAAACACAGCTCCTCTCCTGCTTTCACTTCTCATACTGACGGAGGAAGCGATTCGTTTGTGAATGAATCCCCCGAACGACTCTTTCACTAACGTTAGCCGACAATAATACAAGTTTCTGGCAGCGCAGCATCTCGTTGTCATATTTCTTTTGCATTGTTTGCTGAATTTTTTCAACAAAACTAGCATAAGCCGAGTGTTTAGTGCGCGTTGGAGCTGCTTTGCCGTATGGTGAATGCAGTGAGTGACTGTTATCATCAATAACGTTACCTGATTAGCACAAAAGTTCAGAACATACAAAAACAGAAAAAAACGTAATATTACCTATGAAATGTTCTGCCTTTGTGCTTTGTTTTCTTTGTTTGCTCGTTACTACACCCGTAGACAGCGCAAAAGTCCCGCATCTTAACATAATAACACTGTCTTGATTAGTACGGTTGAATGACATTTGTCCTGGGAGCACTGTACCAATGTGGCGGCGCTATTGACGCATGCTCAGGGTCCCTATGCGATATCTAGTGTATATATCTATGGAGTGGCCACCACATGGATCACTTTCGCTACCGGCCTTCACATTTAGTCCAATGTTTTGAGAACTATTGAAGTTATTGCTCAATTGTGAGTATATGTGTCTTTTATTTGATGTGTTGTGTGTAAACAGTTATTTAAAAAAAAAAAAAAAAAGTAATGTAAGCACTGCTGAAGAGGAGATTTATGGCTATATTTTGAGAAAGCAGACTTTACTAACAGAACTTGTCTTTACATCAGACTAAAAACCCAAACAAACCAATAGAAAATTTATGGAAAGTCAAAAATCCCAAAAAACCGACATGTGCATGTAACATTACAACTTAAATAAATCACAAGCGTACAAAAAAGTGAACAGACCAAGAGTTTTTCCTCATTTTTCCAGTATGTTTCATCATAAGCAGCACATCAAGGCGTCCACATAAAGATGGCTGCTCCACCTGTCGGCTCCACCTGGCTGCATTATGAAGCAGGAGGTGTGAGGACTTTGAAGCCTCCAGAATGAGATGTGAGTAAAGCACTTCAAAAGCGGATGACATTCAGCGTTATCATTAATCGCTTCAGCTGATGATGGGATTTGCTATTCTAGGAAAATCCTGTTGAGGAGCACAGAAACCGTTTCCAGGTAAAACTGTCAGTCGCACTAGCAGCCGAGAGCTGTGATCTCCTTGCAGATGAGCTGATTTAATCTGCTATTATATTCCCAGTAAAAAAGCTCATAGTGTAGAAAAACAAACATACAACATCATCCGCACCAAATCAACCAGAAAAACATTGTGTATGAGGTTATGATTGAGAATATGAATAACACTGAAGGCTTAAAGATATGAAAAGATGCCAAAAATGGTGTAATATGGCAATACATTTTCTCATATCACTGACCCCATATAAGATCCTTTTGAACTTACATTTTATATTTATTTATATATATATATATATATATATATATATATATATATATATATATATATATATATATATATATATACAGTTGAAGTCAGAATTATTAGCCCCCTTCAAAATTTTTTCTTCTTTTTAAAATATTTTCCAAATGATGTTGAACAGAGCAAGGGAATTTTCACAGTATGTCTGATAATATTTTTTCTTCTGGAGAAAGTCTTATTTGTTTTATTTCGGCTACAATAAAAGCAGTTTTATTTTTTTAAACACCATTTTAGTGACAAAATTATTAGCCCTTTTAAGCTATATTTTTTCTTGATAGTCTACAGAACAAACCATCGTTATAGAATAACTTGCCTAATTACCCTAACACGCCAAGTTACCCTAATTAACCTAGTTAAGCCTTTAAATGTCACTTTAAGCTGTATAGAAGTGTCTTGAAAAATATCTAGTAAAATATTATTTACTGTCATCATGGCAAAGATAAAATAAATCAGTTATTAGAGATGAGTTATTAAAACTATTATGTTTAGAAATGTGTTGAAGAAATCTGCTCTACATTAAATAGAAATTGGGGAAAAAATAAACAAGCAATCTAATAAGTTAGGGGGGCTAATAATTCTGACTTCAACTGTATATATATATATATATATATATATATATATATATATATATATATATATATATATATATATATATATATATATATATATATATATATATATATATTTTATTTATTTTTTTTTTTTTTTTTAATTTATTTATTTATTTATTTATTTATTTATTTTGGCTTGATAAATTGCATGAGTTAGCAATTTACTTTATAAATATAATAATTTGTTCATTAACAATTAATTAAAATTAATTTATAAATATCATTATGCTTTTGTAATGATGAGTCAGATTTACTTGCAGCGTCTTTATTAAAGTGACGACATATAGAAAAGCAGAGTGTTGATTCACAGAAGACAATATCAAATGACAACACTCACTCAAAGTCGGATGACAAGCAGGGTCATAGGCAGGCAGCAACAATGCATAAACAATGAGACAGGCGATAGTCAGGGGAGGCGGCATAGAATCACAACGGTAAACAGACACAAGTCAAGGCAGCCAGCAGAGAATCAAAAGTCAAGCAAACAGTACAAATCGGTAAAAAAATAATAAATAGGGATGGCGGACATGAAACTGACATTTCGATACACAGTGTTGAGATCCAGAAGAGTAAGTGTTTCAAAACACTGCATCGAAGCATGATCCGAAACACCCAGGTCACGTGACTGAAGTGTTTCGAAACACCAGGTCAGAGTAACTGTGCTGCAAATGGCCCGAGTCCGAATCCCGACTTGTATAAATACTCTAAATTATGACTTGTATTTTAATAATGTTACTTTTTATGACCAAAACAAGACATATTTATTTACAAAGTGTTCATTCAACTGTTTTTGTAAAAGCTGCTCCAGAGCAATACTTAAAAATTACCATTAGCTGTCACTCTAGAGACAGGTTTTAAAATGTTTCGAAGCTTCGACGCATTTGCTTCGACTGTTTTAGTATTTCATAATGCATTGCTTTGCCCACCACTCCAAATAAACAGTCAGAGAGAGTTGGAAATGCTTAGAATTGAGTGCAGAGCAAATCAAGACTTCACACTGTGTGACTGGAGAAGTGGGCTAATATGCATGTGTGTATGAGCTTCAGGTGACCAGCAATCAGAGGACCAAGAGGGCTTGTGGGAAATGGAGTTCATCCAGTTCAGAATTCTGTCGAGTGGACCTCTGCTGAGGGGATTAACTGGGACCAAGTTGGTGACAGCTTTTCGAAATTCTATAATTAACTAACTAACTGAATGAATGAATGAATGAATGAATGAATGAATGAATATTTTTGGAGTAAATTTGACAAAAAAGCACTTTTTGTTTTTAATTTCTTTTAATTCAATATGTTACTTGCAGATTGTTGCGTGTGGCGTGAATACATTATTTAGCTGGAGCACTTTGGCTGTTGTTTGTATATGTTTCGCTATCTTTGGTTCACGAGTGGTAATGAAATTAGGGACCGTAACACAGATTATTTGTAATTATTTGCACAATTAACTAGCAATTAACTAGCAAAAAAAAAAAAAAACGGTAGTTTCTATGCCACTTATATCCAACAATATAGGCAAAACTGCAATGTTATTCTTAATCTTATAAGGGTGCATTCACACTATGCCTTCCAAACCGTGTCCAGGCGCGTTTCTGGTTCGTTTGAGAAGTGTGAGTGCTCTGAATCGGGCTCAGGTGTGGTTCAGTTGACTGGCCCTGGTCTGGTTGCAAGTGGTGTGCCAGAGAGCGGTTCGGTTAGGCTTTGGCGCAAAATGCTTGTAGTGTGAGTGCAAAGCACGCCTGAGTCTGAAACTGAAGACGTCACTTTTAAGGCACTGTTTCATATGGATTTATTATTCATTCTTACTTTTCAATGAATACAAATTATCATAGCTCATCAAAGATGTAAATACCTTCTAATATCTTTTATGAGCCTCAAAAGTTGTTCTGTTTGACAAAAGATTTGACTGTGTGCCACTATATTCCAAATTACTAAAAAGATATAACTATAGCAATGTCCACTGTGTTAAGCGAGAGTGCTTCTCTTCCTGTTAAACTGAACATTCACTTTATCGATAACGTAAACGTGCTCTGGTTCCGTAGGAAAAGATGGACTGTGCAGGCCGAAGGGGAGAGGAAACCGCACTTTGGCTTGGTTCAAGGCAACTGTGCCTAGTGAGAGTTCGCCCTAAGTCAACAACTTCAAGGTATAGTGTTACAAAAAATCTGTCTTTATTTGATTATCACTTGTTTCATTATCACAATGAGTGAAGTTTATTTATAAAGTAATTTTGAGAGGATCATGTGCTTATAACTGCTTACGACTGGTTCTACATTATTCAATGTATGATTCACCAATCAGACGATTCCTAAGCCGCTATAAATACCCTAAGTTCCAAACAACAGCCATCTTCGTTTGAAGAATTCCCCCTTCCACCCCTACTCCTCCTTCTTTCCTAGATGGATGGCATGGTGGCCCAGTGGTTACCACTGTTGCCTCTCAGCAAGAATGTCACTGATTCTAGCCCTTACCAAGCCAGCCAACGTTTTTTTTTTTTTTTTTTGCTACTATGGAAGTCAATATATATTTTTTTAAATATCTTCTTTTGTGTTCAACAGAAAAAAGAAAATCATAAAGGTTTAAAACCACTCGATGGTGAACAAATAGGGAGTAAATGTTCATTTCAAACTCTCCATTTATAATGTTCTTTTCTTACAACCCTAAAGTTCCAAAAACTGATTTCAGGTCACGTGACTGAAGTGTTTCGAAACACCAGGTCAGAGTAACTGTGCTGCAAATGGCCCGAGTCCGAATCCCGACTTGTATAAATACTCTAAATTATGACTTGTATTTTAATAATGTTACTTTTTATGACCAAAACAAGACATATTTATTTACAAAGTGTTCATTCAACTGTTTTTGTAAAAGCTGCTCCAGAGCAATACTTAAAAATTACCATTAGCTGTCACTCTAGAGACAGGTTTTAAAATGTTTCAAAGCTTCGACGCATTTGCTTCGACTGTTTTAGTATTTCATAATGCATTGCTTTGCCCACCACTCCAAATAAACAGTCAGAGAGAGTTGGAAATGCTTAGAATTCCCCCTTCCACCCCTACTCCTCCTTCTTTCCTAGATGGATGGCATGGTGGCCCAGTGGTTACCACTGTTGCCTCTCAGCAAGAATGTCACTGATTCTAGCCCTTACCATGCCAGCCAACGTTTTTTTTTTTTTTTTTTGCTACTATGGAAGTCAATATATATTTTTTTAAATATCTTCTTTTGTGTTCAACAGAAAAAAGAAAATCATAAAGGTTTAAAACCACTCGAGGGTGAACAAATAGGGAGTAAATGTTCATTTCAAACTCTCCATTTATAATGTTCTTTTCTTACAACCCTAAAGTTCCAAAAACTGATTTCCATTCACGTCATCTTATTTAATCTATTATTATATGAAAACTAAATAGCTTAAAAAGTCCAAACCAACAGCATCACCAACCACAAATGAACCCTCAAACCCTGCTCATGTGCGTCTACGTTCATGATTTTGAGTCTTAATCAGGTTCGTGTCTGGGTTTTAGTGCAGATGTGATTGTGGTGATGCTGCTGTAATCCTGCATGCGGATGATGAGATAATCCCACGGGTGCGGTTCAAACGTTTAATCACGCCTCCTGGAGCTGCGCCACACATGACCTCATCCTTACCTTCACCACATACACACACACAGACACACACACACTTGTATATGTGGTTTATAGAGACACTCTATAGGCTTGATGTATTTTATATATTAAAAAATACAACAACACCTATTGGATGTGTTAGGGTTAGATTGTGGTAAATGAATGTTTAAAGACCTCATTAGGTATGATTTTTAAGTGTTTTTAATTACAGACACAAGGTATAATAGCTTAATAGAGTACAACTAGATCATTCATTAATGTTCCTTTGGCTTAGTCCCTTTATTAATCAGGGGTTGCCACAGCAGAATGAACAGCCAACTTATCCAGCATATGTTTTACACAGCGGATGCCCTTCCAGCTGCAACCTAGTACTGGGAAACATCCAAACACACTCATTCAAACACTACGGCCAATTTAGTTAACCTGGAGAAGACCCACGCCAACACGGGGAGAACATGCAATCTCCACACAGAAATGATAACTGGCCCAGCCAGGGCTCGAACCAGCGACTTTCTTGCTGTGAGGCGATAGTGCTACCCACTGCGCCACTGTGACGCCCATAATGTATTATATGCAGTGAAAAACACTTATTGTATGGGTTAGGGTTAGATTGTGGCAACATTTGGAGGTCAAAGACCCCATTAGGTATGGTTTTTAAGTGTTGAATTACAGGGACATAAGGTATGTCCAAGTAAACCAGTTTAATAGAGTACAGCTAGGTCATATCCCCACTATCATACAACTTATTGTTCCTGTAAACCACATAAACCTGTATGCACAAACACTTGTATACAGTGTTTACAGGGACACTCCATTGGCATAATGTATTTAATACAGTGAAAAACACTTATTGTATAGGTTAGGGTTAGATTGTGGCAAATTTTGAATTTCAAATGACCCTATGAGGTATGACTTTTAAGTGTTTTGAATTGCAAGGACACAAGGTATGTCCAAGTAAACCAGTTTAATAGAGTACAACTAGGTCATACCCACGTCATTATACAACCTATTTTGCCTGTAAACCACACACAGTTGTATACAGAGATTACAGGGACACTCCATTGGTGTAATGTATTTTATACAGTAAATCCCTTGTTGTATGGGTCAGAGCTAGATTGTGGAAAATTTTGAATGTCAAAAGACACTTTTACGTATGATTTTTAAGTTTGAATTACAGGGACACAAGGTATGTCCAAGTAAACCAGTTTAATAGAATACAACTAGTTCATATCCACGTCATTCTACAACTTATTGTCCCTGTAAGCCACATAAACATACTCGCACACACACACACATACTTGAATATGTGGTTTATAGGGACACTCCACAGGCTTAATGTATTTAATACAGTTATAAAAAAAAAAAAACTTATTGTATAGGTTAGTGTTAGGGTTAGATTGTGGCAAATTTTGAAATGTAAAAAGACCCCATTTGGGTAAGATTAAGTGTTTTAAATTACAGGGACACAATGTATGTCCCAGTAAATCAGCTTACTATAGTAAAACTAGGTCATATTCATGTCATTCTACAACTTATTGTCCCTCTAAACCACACAAACTTGTACACGCGCACACAAGCATGCACATGCAGACACACACACACACTTTTTATTAAGCAATGTTAAACTTGATAAATACATTAATTATTATTATATGACATTTTAGATGACTGTTCTAAGATTTTGGTTGATAAGCGCATATATTTTATAGTCAATTGCCCCAACTAAACAAATATATAACAGACAATAAATAAATCAAGTTCTCTATATTCCAGACCAGAAATAAACAGTTGTGTCAAAGTGGTGTAAGAACAGGTAGTATTTTCATCAGGCTTGAATTCTTGATATTCTGGCTCTGTGTGAAGTGGTTTCTATAGCGGAGGTGTGTTTTTTTGTTGTTTTTTTGAGGAAGTCAGTTCTCCTGACAGCAGACATCAGGTTTGAACTCATTTATCTGTATTGACAGAACTTCTGTTTTCCTACAGTCGGAAAGTTTGAGATCTGGCTTGGTACATGCTGAACTACAATTGAACTCAGAACTTCCTCAAGAAGAAGAAATCAATATTGGCATGTACAAGCAGTAACATACAAGCCAAAAAGTCCTTGCACTTTTTTTTTCTCATATTATTTGTGTTGTTATTCTGCCAAGAAATAATATGAAGGGAATTTTATGCAAATCTGACTTTTCTTAAAATGTTTATCTCAGAGTGCTACACCTGCAAACGCGAATCAGAACTAAAACTCTTAATTTCCAGCTTTAAACTCGCAGTTCTGTGTTGCAAGCAGGCTTTTTCGGAACTCAGTGATCTAGATTGCATTTAGGTATCCTCATTATCACAATCGCTTCTTCTTCAGCATGCAAACATGAAGGGATGCACATGCAGCATGTCATGAAAAAAATCGAAACATTTTAGAGTGCTGCGAGCGAACCACTAGTTACACTACAAGAATCAAGCAGGCAGCTTCACACTTTATATGGAGTTACACAGTAATGAAGGTAGACTAATTACAAAAACCTTAATAAATTGCCAGTACATTTTCTGTTATTTTACAGACTTCTCTCTATATATTATTTGAATTTATTGAATGGGATAGCCCCTTGAGATGAATCATCTCATTTTCGAGGGGTTCTCTAAAAAAGTTCACAAATCAAACAGAGTACAACACATCATAAAGTACATACACTTGACAAGACAAACAAACAAACTATCAAACAAGCAGCACACTCCACCTGAAACACTTCCCACAATCCGAAGCCTAAATAAGCAACAACATATAATCAAAAGTACAAACAATTTGATATGCAAATAAATAATAAACATTTAATTTGGAGCCAAATTTAATAACATTCGCAAGTTGTTTCCAGAAGAGAAAATAAATTAGCCCTGAAAAGACGAAGTGATTTAATTGATCTAAAAAAGGAAGGGAGATTGTTCCAGTCGGAAGGTGCTTTGTATCGAAAGGACCTGCGGCCACTTTCTGTAGAAATTCTGGGAACCAAAAAATAATTCTGTTGCACATGACGAAGCGAATATGATCATGTAAATCAGGCGTGTCCAAACTACGGCCCGCGGGCCATCTGCGGCCCGCAATCAGTTTTGTGGCGGCCCGCGAGGCTTTTTATAAATATCAATAGAATCTGGCCCGCTATACAAAAATGAACGTAATTCAATAAATAACCACCGGGTGTCGCTATTACATGCATTCAATTAAGCAGCAGTTCTTGTTATGATCTATCTATCTATCTATCTATCTATCTATCTATCTATCTATCTATCTATCTATCTATCTATCTATCTATCTATCTATCTATCTATCTATCTATCTATCTATCTATCTATCTATCTATCTATCTACACACAGTTGAAGTCTGAATTATTTGCCCCTCTTTGATTTATTTCTTCTTTTTTAAATATTTCCCAAATGATGTTTAACAGAGCAAGGACATTTTTACCGTATGTCTGATAATATTTTTTCTTTAGGAGAAAGACTTTTGTTTTATTTCGGCTTGAATAAAAAGCGGTTTAAATTTTTTTATGAACCATTTTAAGGTCAAAATTATTAGCCCCTTAAGTCTTCAGAACAAACCATTGTTATAAAATAACTTGCCTAATTACCTTAATTTAACTAGTTAACTTGATTAACCTAGTAAAGCCTTTAAATGTCACTTTAAGCTGTATAGAAGTGTCTTAAAAATATCTAGTCAAATATTATTTACTGTCATCATGGCAAAGATAAAATAAATCCGTTATTAGAAATGAGTTACTAAAACTAATATGTTTAGAAATGTGTGGAAAAAAATCTTCTCTTCGTTAAACAGAAAATGGGGAAAAAATAAACGGGGGCTAACAATTTAGGGGGGCTAACAATTCTGACTTCAACTGTATTTATATATATATATATATACGTGTCTGTGTGATGTATGTAAAATTTGGCCCGCGACAACGTTTGTTTTTTTGCATCTGGCCCTCGGCCCAAAAAGTTTGGACACCCCTGATGTAAATGGAACAAAAAACTGCTTTAAATAAGAAGGGAAATTAAAGTAAACACATTTAAAAAGTAACAAATACCAATGATACTGTCTGTGGAACTTAGGTTGAAGCAAACCAAGTGTTTCGTATAGTATACAATGATCAGTTCTATAAGGACATCTTAAAACAAATCGACACAGATAATTAAAGACAGTGTTTAAAGGTTTTAAATTAATATCAGAGGTATTGCTATAGATAATATCAGCATAATCAATGATAGGAAAGATTAATTGAGAGATACATTTTTTTCTTACTTTAAATGAAAAACAATTAATAGAACGATAGAGAGAACCTAAGCACCGATATGCCTTTTTAATAATACAATCAATATGGGGTTTAAAGGACAGTTCAGTATCGAACCATTATACACAGTGGGCCATTTATAAAGATACACATTAATAAAATGGGAATGATTGTTGATATTAACATTCTGTTTGTGGCACATTCGTATAGGTAAGGGGGCTTGTAAATAACTCATAAAATAATAAAGTTATGCTTAAAACCAAGCACAACATTGTTTTTCTTGTGAAATTCCCAATAAGTTTATTAGTGGAATCCATATAAATGGCCTACCCTGTACATTTATGTAATTTTAAACTACTAAAATGTCATTAAAAGTCACTTTGTTAAACTATAGAGTTAAATTTTCAACATCAAAAGTCGACAGAGCAGAAATTAACATTCACCACCATAAATAAACAGAAAACACTAGTGAATCACAAAATCTGGAAATTGTTAGTTAACAGATATTTAGCGTATCCAGCAAATAAACCCTGTTCACCAAGTTATATAAGCAAAGAATGAACATCTATACATTGACATATGAGAACATAACCCTGCATGACCAGACATGTCAGTTGTTAGTAGCGTCAGCCGGGGTGTACTGAAAGCGTCTGCATTGTGACATCTAATTAAAGGCAGTCGGTGGGGAAAAATGCTTCTGTCCTGTGGGAGAAACCCACCCTGACCGTCCCTCCTCCTGCTAATGAGCCTGTTAGAGACAACACTACCTGCTGATGCAGAGACGCAGCTTAAACAGGATAAACTGAGAATTAAACAACACTAAGGCCATGAGAATGAGAGAAGAAACTTTGTTCACTCTAATGAGTATGACCTGATGATATACAGTACAGAACCCGCCATTAATACTGGCACCCTTGTTAGATATGTTCAACGTTTTGATCTTGCTGAAAGAAGGGGGGGGGGGGAGAGAAGGAGAGAGAAAGATAGAGAGAGAGAGAGAGAGAGGGAGAGAGAGAGAGAGAGAGAGAGAGAGAAAGATAGATAGAGAGAGAGAGAGAGAGAGAGAGAGAGAGAGAGAGAGAGCAATATTAAAAAGTTAAACATCATTGAGGACATGTACATTTATTTATTTCCAAGCATTGAGGCTTTAAAAGCAAAAGTAATAATAATAATAATAATAATAATAAAAATAAAAATAATAACTTGCAAATTTATGTAGGTGAAGGTGCTGTTAGATCAGGGGTTGCCGAACTCGGTCATGGAGGGCTAAGGTCCAGCAGAGTTTAGCTCAAACTCTTATCAAACACACCTGCTTCTAGATTTCTAATGATCTTAAAGCATAGATATTTACATTAGATGTTGCATGCCCTGTTGTTGTCTATTGGAAGGAATGTGTCAATAGAGCCGCCATTTTAGTACAGGGTAGTGATCCTTTGAAATGGATGCAGAACCAAGCTTTAGTGAAGGACTGTGGCCATCCAGAGCCAGAGATATACACACACACACACACACACACACACACACACACACACACACACACACACACACACACACGATCGGGAGTTTTCCCGGAGGTCAGTATGCAAATTTTTTTTTAATTACAAAAATTGCAATTTCACATCACTTTTCTACATTGATGGATTAGTGACCACACAGGCATTCCTGACAAAAAGCTTGTGTTTGTGTGCATGTAAATGTATTATCCTCCCTTCCTGTTAAATTTGATCTAATCCGTGTCCTGAAACACTCCTCCTCTGCTGCTCTCACTTCTCCTTCTAACACAGGGAATGTCTGTGTAAATGAATCTCCGTTATGAACGGCTCGTCGCTTAGCCGTCAACAATACAAGTTTCTGGCACTGCAGCATCTCATTATCATATTTCTTTTGCATTGTTTGCTTATTTTATTCAACAAAACTACCATATGCTTAGTATTTAGTGTGAGTTAGTGCTATTTTGCCTCATGGTGAATGCAGTGAGTGACTGTATTATCATCAATAACGTTACCTGTTTAGCACAAAAGTTCATAACATAAAAAAACGTTAAAAACAAAATATTACCAATGAAATGTTCTGTCTTTGTGCTTTGTTTTCTTTGTTTGCTCGTTAATACACCTGTAGACAGCGCTAAAGTTCAGCATCTTCACGTAGTAACACTGTCTTGACTAGTGCAGTTGAATGACATTTGTCCTGGGAGCACTGTACAAATGTGGCGGCACTATTGACGCCTGCTCAGGGTCTGTATGCGATATTGTACATATCTATGATCTTGAAGACACTGATTGGCATGTTCAGGTGTGTTTTATTAGTGTTGGAGCTAATCTATGCAGGACACTGGACTTCCACGACCGCGTTTGCCCACCCCTGCGTTATATTGTAGTTTTGGAGATTTCTGAACCCATGACTAAACTAACTTCTGAAAACTTTCATTGATGAAGATTTTTTGGTATCATTTAATTTACAACACTCAACATATATTAGTACACCCCTCACAAATTGCTACTTTTAAATGAATATTTTCTTTAGGAAGCTTTACAATATTATATTTGAGCATATACTATACCTGTCAACATTGGGATGGGAAAATAAGTGATACGCCCACCATAATAAGGAATATTTCTCCCTACCTAAAAAAATACCCAAATTGCTAAATCTGTTCTTCTGGAGCTGTTTCATTTTAAATAAACAGTTAAACGGTCAGTAATATGTTTGATTATTAATATTTACAAATGAAAAAAAAAAAACATTAGCAGCAAATAAATTAGCAAACAGTTTAGCTCATTAAGATTAATAGCTCTTATAAAGTAATAGAATCAAGTATCAAATCTCACCAACCTTCTCTTCACCTTATAACTTACTTGACATTCTGATTAAGATCAACAAATTAATCTCTCATTTATTTGGATTTTATTGTTTGATTACATTAAATAACAGATGTCACTTTAAAAATGCACACATCTAACATTATGATGCAAGCATTCGACTGCTTTCCTAAATTTTTATGCTCATTTAGGACAAAACGAGTTGTGTTTAGAAAAAAAATCATCAAAATCGACATCTTTAGATGTTATTATTCTTAATTGTGTATATGTCTGTTCAAAAATGCAGACTCGCTCTGCTTTAAATTGCGTGTACAGAATCTGTATGGGAAACAGCGTCTATTTATCACTATGGAGGACATCAGTTGACAGTCACGCACCGCTATATGACTGTTTTGAGGACTGCATAGGAGGGGCGACGGCACCTGTAATGAAAAAGAAAGGGAATCGAGCCATTTTTATATTTATTTCAAAGGGATTCATGCCTAAACAAAAAGAAACCACAGAAGAAATTCACAGTAAAGAGCAAGGGGCGGCCCCTGGTGGCTCGGCGGTATGGGTTGCTTATAAGGAGGATCAGGTCTTTAATATTTATTGCCACCCTTCAGAGAAAGACTGAAAATATAGAAGAAATACCAGAAAATACATTACGGGATGATAGCGGGATAGAACTGTAAAATACAGGAGAATCCTGGGAAAAACGGGAGGGTTGACAGGTATGGCATATACATTAGATTAGTCCAGACCATTTTACAGCTCTTTGATCGGCCCATGTAAAGTTTTTATTTCAGTTAAATTCAACTGCAAACAGGGTCTTGCAATGTGGAGGTCTGATGTTGCGAGTCAAAAAAGGGGACTTTCACATATAGCACCCTTTGCACGCTCAGTTGCATTATATAAATGGAAATACGCCTGTTCAGCACGCAAACAGGAAGGGATGCACATGCGGCATGTCACAAATAAAATGGAAACATTTTAGAGAGCTGCGAGCGAACCACTAGTCATGTGACTGGAATCAAGCAGGCAGCTTCACACTTTTTATGGAGTTACACAGTAATGAATGCAGACTTAATACCTCAGTTTAACGATTTAATAAATGCAGATACAGATCCTCTCTTAGTGATGATCATTACATCCCATATCCACTTCAAATTCACACACTTGTTCAGCCCAACATAGGCTA
>NC_133189.1:51852500-51910000 GCF_049306965.1 Danio rerio
ATTTTCCGTTTGTTTCGACTTGTGTATTTTTCTTATTTACTTACTTGCTTTTCTAATTGCTCATGTGCACTCAAAGCCATAATACATCACATGTAATAACGATGTATGAATTATCTATCTATCTATCTATCTATCTATCTATCTATCTATCTATCTATCTATCTATCTATCTATCTATCTATCTATCTATCTATCTATCTATCTATCTATCTATCTATCTGTCTGTCTGTCTGTCTGTCTGTCTGTCTGTCTGTCTGTCTGTCTGTCTGTCTGTCTGTCTGTCTGTCTGTCTTTGTCTATCTGTCTGTCTGTCCATCCCTTTTGTTTGTTCTGTCCATCTGTCCCTCCGCCCCTTTTGTTTGTTCTGTCTAAACAACCACTAACTCATCCATCTACCCCTCTTTTTCATCCATTTATAAATCCATCCAATCATCCATCTACCCATCCTACCATCCATTCATTCATCCATCCACCTACTTACCCATCCATCCATCCATACCGTTTGTTTGTTCTGTCTAAACATCCAATAATTCAACCATTCATCCATCCATCCATGCATCCATCTACCACTCCTTTCATTTACCCACTGACCCATCCATCCAATATCTGCCCATCCATCCATTCCTCTATACACCATCCATCCATCCATCTATCATTCTTCCATCCACCTGTCCATCCAATTGTCCTCCCTCTGATTCATCCATTCATTTTACCAACAATCCACCCAACCATCATTCCATCCAACCATCCATCCACCAATAATTTTATTCACCCACCCACCCATCCAGTCATCCATCTATTTATTCATCCTTCTGTCCATCCATCCATCTGTACATCGGTCCATCCTTCCATTCACACAGTCCTTTTCATCCATCCATCCATGTACATTTTTGTGGTACAGAAACTTTTCATACATGCAAAAGAATAATTATAAATGCTGAAAACTTATCAAAAACATGATGTTATATTGTATTCTGTTAAAAAAATAATCACACTGCAACTTGAGCTCACAAAAGACAAATTTAATTGGCCATCAGATCCCACAGGAAACACAAGAGAACTTAAGATATAGTCAAACTCCGGACATCACACCTACGAACAAGAATTGGCCCATTTAACTAGATGGATGGATGGATGGATCGATGAAAAAAATGTGGATGGATGGATGGGAGGGAGGGCTGTTGGTAGATAGTTACAGACAGACAGACAGACAGACAGACAGACAGACAGACAGACAGACAGACAGACAGACAGACAGACAGACAGACAGACAGACAGACAGACAGACAGACAGACAGATAGATAGATAGATAGATAGATAGATAGATAGATAGATAGATAGATAGATAGATAGATAGATAGATAGATAGATAGATAGATAGATAGATAGATAGATAGAAAAATGTGGATGGATGGATGGGAGGGAGGGCTGTTGGTAGATAGTTATAGATAGATAGACAGATAGACAGACAGACAGACAGACAGACGGACGGACGGACGGACGGACGGACGGATGGACGGACGGACGGACGGATGAAAAAAATGTGGATGGATGGATGGGAGGGAGGGCTGTTGGTAGATAATTATAGACAGACAGACAGACAGACAGACAGACAGACAGACAGACAGACAGACAGACAGACAGACAGACAGACAGACAGACAGACAGACAGACAGACAGACAGACAGATAGATAGATAGATAGATAGATAGATAGATAGATAGATAGATAGATAGATAGATAGATAGATAGATAGATATGATGTAATATTGGGCTTGAATGCATGTGAGCAATTAGAAAAGCATTTACATTCATTTTTCCAACCCAACAGCTTGCATCCCATCGTTATCCAAACCCAGTGCCCCGTGCCAAAGCACACAGCCGTACAGGCACGCAGAAGCCAAAAGCTCTTCACTGGCTACAGAGAAACTCCTTCACTGCCTTCCCATTGGGACACGCAGGTTCTGTAGCCTCCAGCATATGTTCTGTGATGTTTTATTACTCAGTGTTACAGCGGCTGTCCTGCTTCTCCTCATCTTCGCCCGGTCAGTGTATAGTTGGGAAAAATCAGCAATCTCTCTATTTTTCCTCCTGTTTTTTTTTAGTTAATTTACTTTGGCATATGCATCGTTCCCAAATCACTAGACTCTGACAATATCAGTATTTGTAAACACTGCCTGGCCAGACAATCAAACGGCCTGAGACAAGAAAAAATGTTGGAGTGTTGCACAGAGAGAAACGTAGAGCATAAATAATGCATTAGAGAAAACTAGTTTGCAGCGCTTTCTCACTTAATTGGCCACAGTTGTGTGCAACTAGTGCTGAAACGACTGATGTCTGTACACACACATGCATACAATAATCTGTCAACTTAATTATAAAATAGTACAAATACTTTAAGGCACGGCAATCTGTGAACGGGCATGAAGCTTCATCATTTATTATTGATATTGTATTTGTCTGTGGTTCGATTCAATGCATTTACTCTAGTTTAGTATCTAAACATCTACAGACACAACACAATTCATTTGACAAGAAAGAGCTGTTTGAAAATAGGATGTAAGATGGATATTTGTCTTACCCAAGTGAAATATTCCTTTTTTTATTTTACTTTTTAAACACAAATATAGCTAAATTTAATGAGGTTTGTGCTTGAAGAAAAAAAAAAAAATATATATATAGCATTTTTGCAGTAGGACAGGAAAAATAAAACTAATGTATAGCTGTGAACACAAGTTTGCTTCAAGTTCGACAAATATATCTTGGATACTATATATCCAAATATACTTGGATACTTACAAATTAATACTAATTTTATTGTTATTATTTTGTTTTCATTTGACAGTACAAATAAAAATAAATACATAATGGATTAAAGTACATGTTTTTATTAGTACTTTATTTTACAGTGCTGTTTCACTTGTGCACCATGAATTTTTAATAAAGAATACATAAGCGTTGTAAAAAAATAGTTTATTGCTCTCCCTAAACTCCTGATTGTAACTAATGTACTCTAGATAAACTGGTTTATTTTATTTGACTTTATTTTGGAGTCCTATTTCACATGCATGTACTATGATTAAAGGCCAGACAGAACCTGCAGATATTTTTTTGGTGTTTTTGCAGAAACTTTTGTACAGAAATCTGCAGATTTATGAGGAATGATTGTGGGACTATCATAACTAAAATCTTAATACATGAAAAAAAAAAACAACTTTTTTTTAACTTTTATTTAATGTTTACAATGCAAATCCAATTAGAACCAATAATTTGGGAAACAAAGCACGTCTCTTAAATAATATATCTACAACAAGATCAAAAATATTACTTAAACTGTATCTGAAGGTTTTCATATCAGTCAATAATATTACTGAAATTATTTTAAAAACAGAATTAATATATTAATTCATATTTTTTTTCTTAATATTTTTTTCTAGATTTAAGTAGATTGAACATAAAACAATCAAGTTACCCCCCCCCCCCAAAAAAAAAATAAATAAATAAATAAAAATAATAAATAAATAAATAAGTAAATATTGAAAATATATAATGAAAATAAATAATGAAAACAAATAAAAATAATTGTGGTAATTGTGGTAATAATAGGTGGTTTGAACAAACAAGAAGTATTTTTGTGTATTTATTTATTTATTTATATGATTTTTAGGTATTTTAATGTATTTATTGTATTTTTATCCTGCTGTATATAAAACTGATTCTGCAAATTTGTTGCAAACAATTTATATGGGTTGAGTTTAAACAAACAAATTAAATGTAGTAGTAAATTGGGTAGGCTAAATTGTCCGTAGTGTATGAGTGTGCGTGTGAATGTGTGTGTGGATGTTTCCCAGAGATGGGTTGCGGCTGGAAGGGCATCAGCTGCTTAAAAACTTGCTGGATAAGCTGGCGGTTCATTCCGCTGTGGCGACCCCGGATTAATAAAGGGATTAAGCTGACAAGAAAATGAATGAATGAATGATTAAACATACTGAACCAACTTTAAAATCGAGACCGAATCAAAACCTTATTTATTTATTTTTTTATTTTAAGTCAAATTTCTTTCTAGTCTTGTTTACTTCTGGCAAAAAAGGGGAAAATTACTATACCTGATAAAGTTCTGTTAAAGGTTGCTTAGTGCAAAAAGTATTTTTTTTTTTACCCAGAATGATAACAATGTAAACATGTTCTCCCAACGCTCTCGAACCTCCTGAAAATAAGCACAAAAATAATACCGCAAGCGCACCTGCCATTGTGAAAACCATTAGGGCCCATTTAATACACTGCTGCTAATTAAAACGCCTAATTATCCAATCCAATTATCAACTTTCTACAGTTTAATCTTAAAAGTTTTCAGTACAGAAGATCAAACCGAACATTTTATAAAACCACATACATGATTGAGAGTACCAAAACAAACTAATTAGACAAAAAATCCAAAAAAAAAAAGATTAATATTGATATAGCGATCAGGCAAGAGGTGTCTTTGTTGAAACTTCAGAAATATTCAGGACAGTCATCTGCATGAACTATATATACGTTTCTCCCACTCTCCAAACTCACACTGATTGGGTCGAGCAGGTCAATATCATCATCTGACGGCCAAACGCTTTGATTCGAGAGGGCATTCAGAGGTTTGATTTCTCTCTCTATTTCTCTCTATGAATGTGGAAGTGATCATAATATTGCCTGTTCTCTTTCTGAAGAAGAGAGTCTGTGATTTTTTAGATATTTGGACTAGAAACAAGACAAAAAAATCTAAGTGAGAAAAGTATTTTTGCAGTGAAGTTGTGTGCAAAGTGACCTGCATTGGGTTTCCAACCATTGAAATGGTTTAGATTCAGTGATTAAGTCACGGAGGAAGCATTGAAATTCTAAAATCTTCAAGACTGAACCATTTATGGCTTTAGAAATCAAAATGACAAAGTAAAAGTGTATTAACAATCCCAAGAATTATTGTACATCAAGAGTTTCTGGCGAGCAAACTATGGAAAAAATTATATTTTAAAATTATATCATAGCTGAGTATGATTTCCTGCTTTGATAGAAGGACATTAGCTATGTTTCCATCCAGAAATGCAAATGGAAATTATGTGCAAAACTGGATTATCGTATAAAAGACGTGTGAATAAAGCAACGTTTCCATCTAACAAGTCAAAGTGAACAAAATCATCACTTCCTGATTATCTGACGCCAAATATCAACGGTAAAAATAAAATTTGCTGCGATAAGAGAAGCTGCGTGAATCTTTTCTTCATTTAATAAATAACTTGTGCCACAGAAGACAATCCTGACACAGTGAACAGTGAACACGCAGTGGTGTTTGAAGGCATTAATAATATAATAACACTAATACTGAGATGGTCAAGGCATTTTAGAATGGTTTGTCCATTCACACACATTTTTATCATCTCAAAATCTCTTATAACCAAATCACATGACCTTTTTTTAATACACATACTGGAATTTGTTCGGTAAAAGTGTTTTCATTGTAGTTTATGTGCATCTTTTCTTATCGATTAAAAAGTTCATCTAACCCAGTTATGCGCATATGTTTTTTATGCAGATTTTAAAAACTTATGCGCATCTCAGCATTTCAATCAGTCGTTTTTTTTTATTTATTTAATTTAAAAATTTAGGTGGATGGAAACATAGCTACTGTCTTCTGCTAATCATCTTCAAACAGAAAATAGTATTCAGTGTGACCAATCTTTGTTTTTTAAATCTGAGAAAATATTGGTTGAACTAACAATTTACTCATGAAGCCACAATAAAATCCCTATATCTCTGGAAATTATTATATATATATATATATATATATATATATATATATATATATATATATATATATATATATATATATATATATATATATATATATATATATATATATATATAGTTGAAGTCAAAATTATTAGCCCCCCTTTGAATTTTTATTTTTATTTTAAATATTTCATAAATTATGTTTAGCAGAGCAATGACATTTTTTTACAGTATGTCTGATAATTTTTTTTTTTCTGGAGAAAGTCTTTTTTCTGCCAGAATAAAAGCAGTTAGTTTTTATTTTATTTTTATTATTATTATTATTTTAGGGACAAATTTATTAGCCCCTTTAAGCTATCTATTTTTTCGATAGTCTACAGGACAGACCATCGTTATACAATATTCTTTTGTTTCATGGTTATGTTCAGAGCATAGGCTGCTTTATAGAAATAATCAAAATCAAAGAAATATAGTTCTTTTTAAGTTAAATGACTCTTTATTCAGAAATTAAAATTGATTTTAAACCGATTTAACAGATTTTGAATTTGTTTTAAAATCTTTAAAATGTTTTAGTTCTTAGTTTTTTTTTTCCCTATACTTAGTTTAACTTGTATTTTAAAAACCTGTTTTAACACATTTAACCACTTTTTATTTCATTTAATTCTTTTTTTTCATTTTTTATCCTTATTATCCATTATTTTGCTTCTTTTATTCTTGTTTATGTAAAGCACTTTGAATTATTATTGTGCTTAAAATGTGTTTTATAAATGAACTTGCCTTATCTAATATACACTATAATAGCCAGCACAAAAGTAATAATCTACAAAATGAGTGACAATTTATTTTTGCACTATTCAAATGAATGATCATTTAAGAAACACAGTTCCCACCTCTAAATCTGATCTTACATTCACAGCATAACACGGATGGTCCATTCATTAGTGGTCATTACTAGTCCATTAGTACTGGACTTAATTTCCGAGAATCGCATCTTGCTTATTATGCGGAACAAAACAACCTCTCTCTTTTCTTGGAAAATATGTTTATCAAATGCCTCTCCATTGCCTCGCTGCACTCATCTGGATGTGCTGTTCATATAACAACACATCATTTTCTGAATAAAAAACACATATTTAATCTATCAAACAAGCAAACAATCAGCCATCAGCAGCACTGTGAAATGTTAGTGCTTTTCTTCTGTCAGAATATGTTTTAAATGTAATGTATTTAGCCTGAATATTAAGCATCAATACTCCTGTATTTAGTGTCACGTGATCTTAAATCCTAGAAAATACTCTCATACACACATATACTACGGATAGTTTAGCTCACCCAGTATAATCTCACTTATAGCAGACAAATGAAGGAATGAATGAACAAATGGAAGGAACAGACAAAAGGACAATCCAATGAACAAATGAACAAATGTTGTTTTTGTAGTTGGGGGAAAGTTGTGGGGCTAATGGTTAGGCAGTTGGACTTGTAATCAAACGATTGCAGGTTCCTGGTCCCAGCAGGAATTCAATGACGGAGGGAGTGAATGAACTGCACTCTCTCCATCTTTGAGCCCCAGCTGAGGTGCCCCTGAGCAAGGCACCGAACCCCTAATTGCTCCCCAGGTGCTGGAAGCAATGGCTGCCCAGTGCTCCAGGTGTATGCTCACCATGTTTGTGTGTGTGTGTGTGTGTGTTCTCTCTTCTCGCTCAAACGTGCGTGTGTGAGTTGGATGGGTTAAAAGCAGAGGACCAATTTCAAGGATAAAACCATACTTGACAAGGTTCATTTGCAATTTCATCATACTTATCTTTATTCACAGTGAGTTAATGTCTCTTCTAAAAAATCTAATGCATCCGTGCAGAAAAAATGTATTAATTTGTAAATAAATAAATAGATAGTTTTAATAATAAACAAGCAAACAAACAAATAAACAAACGCAACACTGAAGTATGCATTTTTAACTATTTTCTTTAGAATCCTATTTATTTACAAAACAAATAAAGAAACACATTTGTTTATTAAGTAAATAAATAAATAAATAAATAAATAAATAAATAAATATAAATAAATAAATAAATAATTTAATTAATTAATTAATTAATACATTCTAAAGTATGGATTTAAAAGAAAACCGCACTGAGAGTTTGCAGTTCGACAAAACCACAGCACAAAATCTTTTTGTAAAAATGAAATAAAATAAAATAAATTAAAATAAAAAAAAATTCTAAACTATGTAGTGAAAAACATATTTTACAATTTATTTATTTATTTATTTATTAAATAAATGACCGAAAAAATAAACAAATAAATAAATAAATAAATAAATAAATAAAAGCCAAACAAACAAACCCAATTCTAAACTATGTAGTTTAAAATCAAACAGCAGCGAGTTTGTACAACACACAATCCGCTGGTTCTTACCTTTGTAGAAGCATTCGTCGCTGTGCATGATGGTTATTCTCTGATGGGCCAGACAGGAGGCTCTGTGGAGCTCACAGTGGTTCTGGTACAGTTTCCCGTCAGATCCGCACACAGGTTTGTAATGTGGTTTGCAGCGCTCCAGACATTGACACTCTCCTTCACCTGTTTCTCTGTCCACCACACAATGTTTTCCCAAACCACAGTACTTATGTTCACAGGGCCCGGGAAAACCAGTCTGACCAAGAAACCCTGACAAAACAGGTCAAAGAGAACAAAAATCATGTCAATTCATAAAATATTACATAGATATTATGAAACATGCCCTATATTTGAACAATTTCAGGTCACACTTTATTTGTAGAGCCTATTTTAAGAAATTTACAATTTCTGAGAGAGCTCGTTGACGGCCATTAGCCTGCCATAGTGAAGTAGACCAAAGACTGTTGAAGTTTTCTATCGACAAGTTAGCGACAGAACCGCATAATAAGCCCTTACACTTAGAAGATTAGTCTGAATTCTAACTACAGCAGATCAAATCATTACTAAACTGGTAAGCAAACCTACCAACACTCCCGTTTTATACTGGGAGTATCCTGTATTTCAGAACAATTTCCCGAAACTATCCCGTTTTTTATTTCTTCCTAAAAAGTCCCTTAATTTCACCCACCCCCCTTTTTGGTAAAGTCTGTAAACACTCCCGGGTTGCCAACTTTAGTATATACCCAATCGTAAGTGGCCACCCAAAACCCGCTGCATCCTATCCTGGGGGCTGTTCCAGAAAGCAGGTTATGTGACATACCCGGGTAAGTTTGAGAGTAAGTAGGTGGATAACCTCAGCTTTGGTTCCAAAATCGGAGGTAACTTCTGGGTATAGTAAGTAGCCATAGCAACTCTCTCTCTGAGGATAACCTGCTCCGGAGCAGGTTATGTTCAGAGTAAGTTGCTATGTTCCAGAGTTTGTCTGCTTCAGAGAGTTTACTGAGCATTGCGTGCTCTTTTGATGAGAAATATTTATGGACGTAGAAGCACAGATACAAGTTTTTTCTTTATGAGAGAGGTTATAAGTGCATAGTTCTTTTCATAACCAAATTTATAATGTATATTTTCAAAAGAATCGTTAATGTATTTAACAATTCTTTTAAAATCAAATGTGACTCCTGTAATTAAATATTACCTTTTAGGATAATGTGTTTAATGACTTGGGACAGAGTTCTAGCTCCAGAAAGATTGCAATTTCTATAAGTCTTATTAGTCAATACACATTTGTATTGTGGCCTTAAGAAATTAACGGCAATAAAAATAAATGCATGAATGGTTACACAACATATTCAAAAAGGATGTTAAAGAGAAGTTTAATGTTTCATTACAATAAAATGGAGGGTGGCATGTGTAATTTAATGAACTAACAAACTTTCTTATTTATTTATTTTTTTCTTATCTAGGTATTATCCTATATTTCTTTCCTTCGCTAATGCAGATGTGTAATCTCTGTGATTAAAACCCCCAGCTTCGCCTCTGTAAAGTGGGTTGCCCTTTTTTCTCACCGTGACTTTCTATAGTGACTCGTGAATTCGGGGATCTACTGAAAATGCCTTCAGGTTTGTGCCGTGCACGCGCATTAACCCGCGGTTATCTTCAGGAGGTTGATTTAACTAACTCTTATCACCTGTTTTGGAACCAACATTCTCGCGGTAAGCATGTTTGGGGTAAATCAACCGAAAGTTCAGGGTTTAGCAGATGGTAAGTTAACCCAGCTTTCTGGAATACCCCCCTGGTTCTTAACAATCGATTTACAGCATCGATGCTGTAATGTAATTGAAATACAATCAGTTAAACAGACTTTGGCATTCATTTAGTTGCTCAAGCGTAAAACGACATAAAATGCCGTTTACTCACACGCGCCTATCAGAATCGTCAGGCTAGCGCAGAAGCTCCATTGAATTTACAATAAAATAAATGTTCATATTATAAAGACATGGTGGGGGAAAATGTAATGTAAATGCTCACATATCAGGAATGTGTGTTGTGTTGGCAGACAGAAAGAAGCAAAGTCTGCATGTGTTTAGTGTTTTTCCTGATCGCAAACACAACAGCAGTCTGATTGTGATGCTTTTTTCGGGGTTAATTATTGTGAGATCTCGATTGCAACAGAGAAATACTGTAGACTGTAACACTGTAAGAAGATATCTTTGTAGACGGACAGCATTTCATTTCATGTTCAGCCTTATAATCTTAAAGTGTGAGCAAAATCAGCTGTTTTGTCATCACTTTAGATATTTTGCTATAGAGAGTCATTCAAATGGTAGCTCTAAAGTGACGTTGGTTAATTAGTAACGGTTTCTGCTGTTTAGACATCAGCTGTAAATGTGAATGAATGGCGGAAGTAGTTCCTAATTGTCACAGTGTAAAACCAAATACACTGTAACTAACAAACACACATCATCTTTGTAGTGTTATCTGTATTGTGCATGTGTGTTTGTGTAATGTGTATATGCTGTTTTTTTGTCAAGATTAGCATTGTGTTTATGTAAAAAAACTCACTTTTATGTCAAACAATAGCCCAATCATCTTCCCATTCACACTGAAATAACCACAGACACGTTTTCTTTTAAACATCATTTATTAACCAAACATAGAAAGTTTACATACACTTACCAGTTTCCATTTCTCAGCACCAAACCTGTTTACATTTCAAACAAAGTCATTTATACAGACTTTTCCCGCCTTCACTTCGGAGCAGCCAATTTTTGCATGACATCATCAGGGTCACGACCCCCTGGTCAGTTAATAAAAATGACAGTTTTGTTGTTTAAACTTGTATTGGTTATTTGTTGTGTTGTATTTTGAGTTTTGTATGCATATTCATTTACTTGCATTAATTTATACTTTTGTTAAATGTCTTTTAATGCAATTTTTTGTCTACATGTTAACCTACAACCCGTAAAATGGTTGAACCCATGGGCGGGGCCAATACTATAAAATGGCCCCAAACATTCTCTCTGTGTGGATAGTTGTAGGAGAAGGTTGTGTTGTCCGAGAGATTGTTTAACAGATTTTGTTCAGGTCCTAACTTTGATTTAGCCAAACAATCTTGTAAAATAGTTCGTAAATATTGTATAGTTTATTTTTCTTTATTGTTATTTTGTCACTTTCAACTTTTTGCTAGTGGTGGGCAAAGCGAGGCTTCGTGAAACACTGAATCAGTTGAAGCAAATGTGTTGAAGCTACAAAAAGTTTAGAAACCCCACTCTACGGTGACACCTAGTAGTCATTTTATTTGTATTGCACTGAAACAGCTTCAGCAAAGAACAGTTGAGCAAATTGAGGTATGAAACGCCAATTTGTGGCCTCGAACTTTCAAGTTGTTTAGTCGAGCGGTAAGAGTTTGTGACCACCATGCTGGGATAGTGGGTTCGCATTCAGAATGATATAAATATTTTGATATGCTTTTATACCAGTTGGTAATGCTTTGTTCTTGTATCGTTTTGTTTCAACTTTGCTCTGACATCCGAATAAACACCTTGTAAATAAATTTGTATTGTTTTGTTCATAAAATAGTGTTGTTGCTAAATCAGATACAGTTGTGGCCAGAAGTTAACATCAATTATTTATATGATTAATTAAATTTCCCCTTGTATTTTATTAACGTCATTCCAAAACCTAAACCCATCACTGTACTGTAAAAATATTAATTAATGTTTTACAGTGTTACAAAAATGATGCTAAATTGATGGCGTATCCGCAGCTGTATCGTATCTAGACTACACCATAAAACAGTAACATGATTAAAAAACATAAAATCATGGTTTTAGAGTATTTGTACTAGTCGGGATTCAAACCCAAAATTAATTTGAGATACCGTAACATTGAGCACACGCACGGTCCACTAGGCCATATGAGACAGACACCTAATTATGACCATGTCAGCCAAATGCAGATTCTCCAGGTCTCGAAACGCCTCTGAAATGATCAATGACTTGAATCGCTTTAGTCACGTGACCAAGTGTTTCGAAACCCTTTAGTCATGTGACCTGGGTGTTTCGGATCATGCTTCGGTGTTTTGAAACACTTTCACTTCGGGATCTCGCCACTGTGTTGAAACGTCAGTTTCCCGCCAGCCATCCCTACTTTTTGCTAGATTTTTGTCTTCACTTTCACCAGTGGCTTCTGTGACACTTTTTGCCTCCATCTACCCGGTCAATCGTAACACTAATAAAAAGGGGTTTTTAAACTCTCCGTGTTTGATTTTCTTATTTATATATACAATTGTGCCGTCAAACTGTTGTATAAATGCAATATCAAACTTGTAGCAGTGTGATATGGCTGTATATCAGCACTGGTGGGACGAAAAGGCACCAACGCACGCCTCCCACCAGTGCTGATATACAGCCATTACGCACTGTTACGAGTGTGATATTTGTCATATATATTACCCATTATTTTTCGTTTTTAGCCATTACATTTTTTGTATAAATTATTTATGATTTCCAATCCCTTCACACTGACTTTATATTGGCTCTTACATAATTAAGCTCTCTATTTAAAAAAAAAAAAACTCACAGCAATCATACAATAAATCACAGAAATCCAATAGCTGCCAAAACCGAGACTTTCCTTTAGAGCGATTTTGAGATCTTTTAGACGTGCGTAGTTAAACAATGACCTCTTTCATCAAGTGCCACATAATGAAGACCTTCTGACTGCAGGTTCTTGTAGTAAAAAGAGAATGTTGTCTTTTTCCCAGCAAGATGGACAGAAGCCAAAGCGGCATCTGATCGGTATTCACCCGGCGACCAAAGTGACATCAAAGACAAATGACTAATTCAGCGGCAACGATTGGTTATTGATGAGTCAGCTTTTGAAAGCGAGATGCAGCTGGACTGAAGGTGTGTGTCCGCCTTTCATCTGCACACCATCAGACATGCATTTTCATCCCAGTAAAAGCCAACACCCGGATCCTTTAGAGCACCATATACAAATGGAGGAATGATCAATGGCGGCACTAAAGAAGCATCATGTCATTTTCCCTTTCATTCAGAGATGTTTTTTCACTTTAAAGTCCACATGAACCGGAAGCTGCCACCCATTTTTCATAATGTGATGGAGTTCCTAGAGAAACGGAATACTAAATGAGAAATCAGTGGGCGTGGCTTGTTTTTTGCGACTGCGAGCTGATTGGATGTAGTAGAGTAGACATTTCATTCAGAAAAATCAGGAAAAGGGTACAGGGAGAGTTATTATAAACTAAAAGACACCTCCTCCTCACCATTTCTGTTTATTGTCAAAACTGACAGTTGGAGGGGCGTGGTTAAGTATGTTAGCCACGCCCGGTACCTCAGACAGACATAATCTGACAATTTAGGAAAGTGCATTTTCAGATTTCAATTAAAGATTACAAAAGTAAATTAGTCTTTGTTTTCTTAATGACGTGCACAGATGAATTGTTCACCAAATAAAAACCAGCAATGTGAGCTAACAAAATCAAGTAGTTAGTTTTGATTTCATTTGTACTTTAAGGGAATATTCATTTAATAATTTTGCAAACAATGTTGCAAATGTACTTTTGAACATTCACAAGTAAGCAAGTAACGAGATTACTAAGGTAGCATACAACGAAAATGTTTCATAAAAACATTTAAATGATAAAGCTTTTGTGCTATCATTCTGAGTAAATTATTTAACAAACTTTGAACAAACATTCTTTTAACATATATATACATAAACTGTATTATACATATATACTATACACTCTTAAAAAGGCTGGGTTATTGAAATACATTCATTTATTCATTTTCTTTTCGGCTTAGTCCCTCGACCCTGCGTCCATTACATTGGACATCACATGACATCCCATGTTTTTTAGGCATAGTTAGTTAATTAAGTAGTTAAGGCTTTTATTACAATTAAATATTCCTCAATTAATTGAATGCTGCTATACCATATATCTGCATATGTGGTTTTATAATATTCTATCAATCTGAATTGGAATATAAAATATTTCTGTTGTTTTGTAAGGCGCAGTTTCTGCTAACAATTTCAGGGCAAGACAGAGATGAGCCACTGTTACCAGAGGTAGAGGGAGAAATTGAGGTTGAGGCAGAGGAAAGTCAGGAACTTTTTTTTGTGTTTTTTTTTATGTTATGATAGTATAATGTTAGGGAAGTACAACTGTTTTGACCTGATGTCAACTACAATGGACCAAAAAAAAAAAACACACCTAAAGAGTGATGAATTTTTTTATATAATAATTTGATCTCATTAATGGGAGCCTCAAGAACTGTGAAAATATAATTTTACATTTTTCTGAAATTTGGAACATAATTCAGGTCTGAAGGGGTTAATCTTGGGTCACCAGAGCGGAATGAACCTCCAACTTATCCAGCACATGTTTTAACACAGCAGATGCCCTTCCAGTTGCAATTATTGAAATAAAATATTAGGTCAAATGTGGACAAAACCTACAGCTGGAATGTTTTAATTCACTTATTGTTTGCTTGCTGGTTGGTTGGTTGGTTGGTTGATTGACTTGAGATTAAAATACTTTTTCTGTGACGGTGAAGGTGAAATAACAATACACAATATATAGTAACCTCAGGTAGTGATTATGTTATTAGTTAACTCATTAAATCCATATATAATTCTAGTAATTCAGGGGGGGGGGGGGGGTGTAATAATTCTGACTTCAATTGTATGTATATATATATATATATATATATATATATATATATATATATATATATATATATATATATATATATATATATATATATATATATATATATATATATATATATATATATATATATATAATACAACTCACATGACAACAACAATGTCAGGGTTGGGTAAAGGTTGGAGTTAGGTTGGGTAGGCTTAGGTTTAGGGTAGGATTTGTGTTAGGGTTAGGGTAGAGTTTGTCTTAGGGTTAGGTTAGAGTTTGTGTTAGGTTAGGGTTTGTGTTAGGGTTTGGTTAGGGTTAGGGCTGTTGGTTTTGTTAGGTCAGGTTAGGGTTTGTGTTAGGACGGTTGGTTTTGTTAGGTTAGGTTTAGGGTTAGGTTAAGGTCAGAGTTAAACAGCAGAATTATTAGCCACCCTATATATTTTCCCACAGTTTCTGTTTAATGGAATAATGTTTTCAACACTTTTCTAAACTTCATAATTTTAATAACAGATTTTTTTTATAACCTTCTAATAATAATTTATTTTATCTTTGCCATGATGACAGTACATAATATTTGACCAGATATTTTTAAGATACTAGTATTCAGCTTAAAGTGACATTTAAAAGCATCAAATTAGGTTACATAGGCACGTTCAAGTAATTAGGCAAGTCGTTGTATAACAATGGTTTGTTCTGTAGACAATGTTGATAATATTGATCCTAAAATCGGCTTTAAAAAATAAAGCTGTTTTTATACAGAAGACTTTATACAGAAGAAATAATATTACCAGAAATATTGTAAAAAAAAAAAAAAAAAAAAAGTCCTTGCTCTCTTTTCTGATATACAATTTTGGACATATTAAAAAAAATTCACAGGAAGGCTAATAAGTTTGACATCGACTATATATGGATAGAAGTAATTAAATTTCTTGTTTTATTTGCAACAACAGCAGCAACAAAAATAATAATAAAAAGTAAGACAACAAACATCTGAAGGCAGCAGAAATAAGTTCAGATGACCTGAAAAGGTCAAAATAAAAGAGTCCTCCACTGGACACGGACAGTAAAGCTACAAGACCCAATGACAGCCCTCAGGTGCTGATTATAGCAGATCCATGGCATGCATGAGAACTAATAAGAGCTCAGCACAAGCCTTCAGAAGCACAGACACTCATATCTCTTCTTACAGATGTACACCCCAAGACTTCCAGACTAAATAAAAGGACGAGAACATCAGTTACTCTGTATTCGGGAAGATTTGATATTAGCTGTGAGAAAGAGCATCGCACTGGAAGAGAGTCGTGAATGCTTGTCATATCTCGGCTATGTAATTGATATCCGTCTGCACAAAAGCCATTTGCGATGATAAATAGAGCGCCGTCTGCTTTCAGAAGCCAAAAAAATCTCATTCTTTTTCTCCACAGAGAAACTCTTTTTTTTTTTAACCATTCTGCATAAACATTTGAAGGCAGAGCTACTGCGAGCTGGAAGATTATTAGTGGACTGTGCGTATATTTGAAGGCAAAACAAACAAAACCAAATCAAACAAGCAAATCCTGACGTCTGAAGAAAACGAAGCGGTGACCACTTAAAGCACTCTGAATATGGAAATTCTGTCTCTTGCAATGCATGTGTGCGTGTGTGTAGGGGTGCCGCTAGGGAGGGGAAAGTTAGGATGGTTCTTAGGGCCTTCACACTGTAGGGGCCCCAGGAGTTACCATTAGAACTTCTATTAGAAAGACAACAGTAACTCAAGCAACCACTTGTTACAACCAAGGTATGCAGAGAAGCATCTCTGAACACACAACATGTCCAACCTTGAGGCGGATGAGCTACAGCAACAGAAGATCACACCAGGTGCCACTCCAGTCAGCTAAGAACAGGCGACTGAGGCTACAATTCACACTGGATCACCAAAATTGGACAATAGAAGATTGGAGAAACATTGCCTGGTCTGACAAATCTTGATTTCTGCCTTGACATTTGCATGGTAGGGTCAGAATTTAGCTTCAACAACATAAAAGCATGAATCCATCCTGCCTTGTATCAATAGTCCACGCTGATAGTGGTGGTGGTGTAATGGGGTGGGGATATTTTCTTAGGGCCCATTAGTACCAGTTGAGCATCGTGTCAATGCGACAGCCTACCTGAGTACTGTTGCTGACAATGTCCATCCCTTCATGACCACAGTTTAACCATCTTCTGATGGCTACTTCCAGCAGGATAACATGCCATGTCATAAAGCATGAATCATCTCTGATTGGTTTCTTGAACATAATAATAATTTCACTGTACTCAAATGGCCTCCACAGTCACCAGACCTCAATCCAATAGAGCAACTTTGGGATGTGGTGGATTGGGAGATTCTCATCATGGATGTGCAGTCGACAAATCTGCAGCAACTGATTGATGCTATCATAAGAATATGGACCAAAATCTTTGAGTAATATTTCCAGTACCTTGTTGAATCTCAGCCATGAAGGATTAAGGCAGTTCTGAAAACAAAAGCAGGTCCAACCTGGTACTAGTAATAAAGTGGCCGGTGAGTGTATATAATTAATAATGTATTGTATTTAAATGTATGTAAATGTATTTAATGCAATTAATGCACTTAACTATGGCACCTTACTTCATGTTTAATATCATGTTTATTTAGCCTAATACATAAAATAAAAAATAAACATTTAATTAAACTTTAAATAAAATCTGATCTGCAATGCAGTGAAAACACGTTTTTATTTTTTTATTTTTTGTAATTTTCTAAGCAATAAACAGTTCCGCTAGGATTATATGAAGAGTTTAGATGGAAAAACCTCTAAATGACATCTGAAATTTTCCTCTAAAATTAGTATTTTATCAGGCTTCTGTGTTTGTAGTAATATCACTTTAATGGCAAGGAATAAGTCCTTTTCCTGGTCTTTATAGTGAAATATCTCAACATAAACAAAGGAGGCTGAGAAAAATGTTTATCTTCGATGGAAATTTCAGACAGCACTTAAAGATTTTTGCATCCAAATTCTTATATATATATATATATATATATATATATATATATATATATATATATATATATATATATATATATATATATATATATATATATTTTTTTTTTTTTTTTTTTTTTTATAAATGTTTTAACCCTTAAGTTTTAGTACTATTGGCTTGCACTACTGTATATGATTGCCTAAACATTATGGGACCGATAATAATTCATTGAAAAAAATGGTCATAATGGTTGGTTGGTTTAGATTTTAGAATAAAACTGAAACTTTTATTTTTATTTTTTTAATAATGGTGAAACATTCTTCTAACCCAGACCCCTCACTTTCTATGCCCAAATGCTGCACAAATTCAGCTTTTTTCATGCATTACCTGCTACAAGACCCATGAAAATATTATATAAGCTTTAAAATACAGAGCTTTACTGGAGTTTGTAAAGACTACACAAGATATCCATGACTCTATTTGCTGTAGTCGGACCGTGTGTTTTACTTGCGCTTCAGGGACTAAAAATAACAATGCAATTTATTTGTTTGATACACATGCCCAGGCAATAATGGAAAAGAATTCAGCTACTGGGAACTTTTTATTACTTTTTATATACAAACATTTCCTGAATACAACCTAAACATTAAGGGCTAGATTTATTAACAGAATGCATCAGAGCAAACTGTCCTTTTGGCATTAAAACAGGACTGGCAGTATATAAAGCTTTGTATCTTGAAACTTATATAATGTTTTCAGTGATTTGAGGTTGTGGATCTTGTAGCAGTAAATGCATTAAAAAACTTGTTTGTGCATATAACTAGACAATCACTAGAAAGTGACAAAGCATTTAAGCATTCTGGTTTGGAATTGTTCCCCATTTATTTTCATTCATACATTAATTTTTCATTCATTTTCTTGTCGGCTTAGTGACTTTATTAATCCGGGGTTGCCACAGCAGAATGAACCGCCAACTTATCCAGCACGTTTTTACGCAGCGGATGCCTTTTCAGCCGCAACCCATATATATATATATATATATATATATATATATATATATATATATATATATATATATATATATATATAATTTTTTTATTATTTTATTTTATGTGACTGTTTAGGCATTCTGGTTTGGAATTTTTTCCCATTATTTTTTTAACATAAATTTTCCATTTTAATCCAAAATCCAACATTATTACCAATATTATTTTTTATAAAAATATTGTCAGTCCCATAAAGTGTAGGCAATCATATAATGCAAGACAATATGTACTGGCAATTTAAGGTTAAAAAAGTAATATTGTTAACAAAATTACACAGTCAATGCCTTTTTACTGTACTGCAGATCATTTCCTTTATTTTATTTAAAATTTAGGCAAAATTAAAAATTTACAAAATTGTATTTATTTTCAATATAATTTAATTATTTTAATTATTTTATTTTGAGTCACTTTTAAAGTATTGGTGATGCTTATTAAGGATCATATTTATTTATTTAATTATTTAATTATTTATTTATTTATGACCCTTTTTAAAACATTCTGGTTTAAAATTATTCCCCATTTGATTAAAAAAAATAATAATTTAGTTATAGACCAAAATCAAAACCTACCATTATTATCAATATTATTTTCTTAAAAGTTCCTAGCAGAACTATTTACAAAATAAAATAAAATAAAAATTACATTTATTTTAATTAGAATTTTAGTTTCAATTTACATTTCATAAAAACATTATTATTTTAATTACATTTTTATTTATTTATTTATTTTTTAACAAATATTTCATTTTTATTCTAACAAATATTTCAATTTTAGTCCAAAATCCAAACCAACCATAAAACCAATACTGTTTTTTTCAGGGAATTAGTCCCATAAAGTCTAGACAATCATTTAATGCAAAACAATATGTACCAACACTTTAAGGTTCAAAAAAGAAATATTCTTAGCAGAACTAAATATTTTTACATCTATTTTAATTAAAATTATTTTAGTTATTAATTATTTACTAATTACTAATATTTTAATTGTTAATAATTAGTTAAAATTTCAATTTAAATAATTTTTGTTACATTTTATGTATTTGTTTATTTATTTTTTACATTTTATTTAAAAATTGTATTTTATTTGAAATTTAATTTTAGTTTAGTTTTAGTCCAAAATACAAACCAACCATTAGTCCATAAGCCTCATAAAGTCTAGACAATCATATAAGGCAAAACAATGGGTACTGGCACTTTAAGGTAAAAAAAATAATAATAATTCCTAGCAGTATTGCAGATCATCATATTTATTTTATTTTGATTCTTTATATTTGATATGAGTTAAATCCAAATATTAACAAATGTGCAATTTCCATATCAGATTTGTATGTAAGATATTACTCTAGCCCACACTTCCTCTAATAGAAAAAGAAAAAAAAGTGCCTTGCCTGGTCATAGTAGATCACTGGCACCATATCTACGTAAATACTTGCCACTTCGTTAATTAATCAGTGCTGTGCTTATTTCATTTGTCGAAATGTAAATGAGATGTCACGTCTCTCTTCTTTTGTGTCTGCATTGTGGGTAAATCATCCACAGAAATGCCCATGCTCATTTTGCCCTATTTTGTAAATTTGGCTAATATATCATAATACGACACTTTAGTTGCTCTCAGTGAAATTGACACTTTTTTATTGTAAATCTTTTAACTATAGACTCCCAGTGACTCATGCATGAGCGTCAACACGTCAAACTTTCAGCGGCTTTTGTTTAAACACATGGGTTTTGTCTCTTTTCTCTTAACAGCCCGTCATGGTTTCATTCTCTTGTCACCACCAAAGGTGTGAGTGTCCCAGGCCATCTTGATGTTTTCCAGCAGCACAGACGCCGGTCCTCTGGGACTCTGGGTAATGTAGTAAACAACACTCGGCTCGTTGCAGCCCTTTAAGAAGCCTCTGTGGACTCTACCGCTCCAAAAAACAGAGCAAACGCATCCGGATAAACAGCCTTCAAACGGCGAGATATGAAAGACGACACAGAAAACACGCTCACCTGCCTACCATTACTCCTCCATCTGCTTCACAATTCCTTTAAGCAAATCTGAGCCGTTGCTGGAGTGAGCAACTCTATGCAAATGTCAACATTCATATGTTTTTAAACATTTTTTATATTGTTGCCGTTATTTAATTATTCATTCATTAATTTATTTATTTTCCTTCAGGTTAGTTCCTTTATTCATCAGGGGGTGCCACACCGGAATGAACCGCTAACTTATAGCATAAGTTTTTCACAGAAGATGCCAATCCAGCTGCAACCCATCCCTGGGAAACACCCATGTGCATTCATTCACACACATAAGGCTTTATTTTAACAATCTAGCTATAACAAGTCTAAAGTGCAGGGCGCAAAAGCATTAAGGTCGTGTCCAAATCCACTTTTGCTATTTTGAGGACAGACAAATCCGCTCTGCAGTTTGGTGCATGGTCTAACAGGGTTGTGCTTATTCTCTTAATGAGTTATGGGTGTGTTTTGAAAATCAACCAATCAGAGTCTCACCTCCCATTCCCTTTAGGAGTCAGTTGTGTCATGCCATGATGCACTTGCTATTTACATGGCGGACTTTGTACGTAAAAAAAACTGAACGCTTCACTAGCGAGAAAACAGACCATATGCAGCACGAGGATAAAGAATAAGCCTCCTCCAATCAGCCTTTACACCCCACTCACACTGGGCGTCAGAGTCAATGCTTCCCATTCACTTTGAATGGGTACTTCTGGGTAGGTCACGTGTTATGGCGGTATTCAGCTGCTCTGATTAGGCGGCCAGCTGAGATTCATTACCGTGTTTATATCTGGGCAACGCTTCTATGTTTCCTTGTCAGTTCTTTGTGTTTGTTCATGTGTCTTTGTCTGTAATATCATTATTTAGGGTGCTTTCACACTTGGTTCATTTGCCTGGTCCGTACCCAAGTTGGATTGTCTCCCCTTGCCACCTCCTCTGTTGGTTTGTGTTCACACTAACTTTTTTCCTTCTGAACCCTGGTATGGTTGCGTCATCGAGCTGCTGTGTTGTTTGAGGCCGTTGCTAAGTGACTTGGAAATGGAAAGACTTCCGCACATCGTGGTCATTCTGCTTTTACTGAAAGCTTTTGGACATACAGAAAGCAACTTGCGTCCATCTGCTGCAAAAAAATATTATGCACATTCAGAACATCACACAGCGTCTGCAGAAGCTGTTTTTGGAGGAGACAAGCAGACATCACTGTGTTTGCCCTGGCTCAGTCACGCGCGTGTCACCAAGGTACGAAACAAGACACACACACAAACAAACGAACATTATGAAAACGATAGTTTGTTGTACAGTTGGCAGTTCACTATAGTTCACTTCCGTTATTTGGTACAATTGCATTCACATCTGAAGTGAACAGTACCAAAGTTTGCATGAACCGTACCCCAGACCACCTCTTTCAGGCGGACTCGGGTACGGTTCACGGGTCTGCACCCGGGTTCAGAAGATGCATTCACACTAGCTAAACGTACCGTACTATGACGTCAAACGAACTCGGGTGCGGACCAAAAGTGCTAGTGTGAAAGCACCCTTATTGTGACACTACTCATTTAATGGACATTACTCATTCTATGGGACAACATAAAAGTTTTAAGCTCAATCCACTAAAATTTGTAAAAACAATTAAGTTAAATTAATCGATTTGTCTTGGGACAACATGAAGGAACTGTGTGAAACCCAGCATTTTTTTTTTTTTTTTACAGTGTATGTGAATTTATGTTTCAAGTTTTTACTGCAAATGTCACATCCATAACGCTGGAATTGCTGGAGTGCTGAATGAGATATCACTAAAAGCTCTGCTTCTCATCACTCTGGGGGTTGTATTAACAAGCACCTGCCTGAGAAGAGCCGTATTTATAGAACGCTTCGCTATGGGAAAGGCGGGAAAAACAGCAAGTTTGATGTGCTCCCGGGTTTTCGTTCATTAAACACGGTGCTGTACCATCACTAAGCACAACAATTGGCATCTCAGCGCTGGCTGAATTAAAGCGAGACGCTGCACCATCTCAGGCATAATGATGTGCGATCTGCTTTCACCGAGACGCGTCAGCTTGAATCAGTTGTGGCATTATTTCTCGTTTATTATTTTATTTTTCCTTTTATTACCTGACACGGATCAGCTCTAATAAATCTACTGAACCAAATGAGAGGTGCGATGGAATGGCATTAAGAAACCACAACAATAAACACGGTGGGAGCCTTACTGCATGCGCTCACTGGAATCCACATATTTGAATTATGTATTATTAATAATATATGTGACTCTATGACAGAAATGTAGGTTTGGGAATATTTTTAGGGGTTAGGTTTATTGAACAGGGCACATTACAGTAGTTTGAAATGACAACTCGATTAAAGCACCAGAAGGAGTGATACTTTTTTTGTTGTTGTTTTTTTTAGGTCAGTGTTTATGGAGATGAAAATGTATACAACAAACAAGCAAACAAATAAACAACAAAAATAACATATTAAGAATAAATAACTAAATAAATAAAAAAGATTGGATAAAATAAAATAGGATTAGATAAATAAATAAATTATTAAATAAATAAATAAATAAATAAATAAATAAATAAATAAATAAATAAATAAATAAATAAATGAAGACTAAATAAAATAGGACTAAATAAATTAAAATAAACAAACAAAACAAAATTAAGTGAGTTTTTCCTTAAAGCAAGTGAAATAATCTGCCAATGGGGTGAGCAAAAGAACCTTATGTCAAAAGGAAAAACAAGATTATTTTGCTTACTTCCTGGTGGAATGATCTTCTTATTCCCACACAGACTGCAGATTCACTAGTATTATTGAAAAGACAAACCCATCTCTTCTACAATTACCTGAACCAGTTAGCAAAAACCAGAACAACTGGTTTGAACACTCTTTGAACCAGAACACTCTTTGATCTCGCCAACACTATTACTGGCACTTGCACCAGTTTTGCACATTTGCACCAGACGTGGTCTTACAATCACTCCATATATCTCTAAGAAAATACAAATAAATTAATAAATATATGCCTCTTTAAAATGTAAAAATGTATAGCCTTTTTTTAACTGCATGCCTTTAGTAATCCGGCAGTATTTCAAAGCATAAAGAGCTTTATGTCATTGTTAGTAAGTCAGGCTCTTGACATTTTAAGCAAACTCATTCGATATTTCTAATCAATAAGTTTTCTGAATTGCATAATATTTATGACTAGTAATATATTATTCCTAATTCACAAGAAAAAAAAATTACAATTCTACACTCAGTAAATATAGAAGGCAAATCCTTCTAAAAGTAAAGCAATTCACTTTATTTTAAGGGGAAAAATACTTTGTGCAAGTCCTCAAGAGCATTTAAGTCATTTTCTTCAGAGAATGGCAGATTTCAGTTTCCAAACTCATAATGTTGGTATATCCCAGCAATTGGACAGTAAGCTTTTCATGTACAAATGAAAAGCTCAAGAATGTTTCCCTGTATAGGCCTTTAATCACATTTACCCAAATGCAAGCAGCACACTGTGCCTCAAAGAGAACAGACCTCTCAAAGGGAACAAATGCTGCATTTTCTTTTCTTTTTCATCATTTTCAGCTCTGAGATTGAGCCAAAAAGATTGTAACTATAAGACTGAGCTCAAAGTTAATATTTCTGCAGTATATGTGAAAGAATAAGACAATGCAGAAATGTTGCTTGCATATAATAATAGATACTGTATTATAGACACATTGCAATATGCAAAATAGTTTGGTAACACTTTAGTTTAGGTCACAATTCATGGTATTAACAAACCATTAGCTAACATTACTAGTTTAATGAATTGATAATTAGCTGTTTATTAATAGGTAGAAGTTGGGTTTAGGATTAGGGATGCAGAATAAGATCATACTTTATAACTACTAACAAGCAGTTAATATCTTAATGACAGACAGGTAATAAGCCAGTAGTTAATATCATGAATTGTGTTACCAATATTTTTAATAGATTGTCCTTTTTCACTGATGAAGAAGTTCTGAACTTTAAATGAACACTCTAAAAATATTTTTTAGACAAAAAAAATAAAAAATTAACGCAACAGTTTGCATTAATATATTCAAGTTACAACAACATCTACCAATATGAGGTTCAGACAACAAACTTCATTATGTTAGCCAAATCTTTTCCTCAATCAGAGGCATTTTCACATAGCAGAAAACTTTAAGTGGAGTACTCAAAACAGTTTTTTAAATTCAAATTGAAAACAAATCCAGTGTTATGTACTTAATTACATGCATGCTTTCAAGTTTAGAACCTCAAATAAATTAAGTAGCTGTAATTGTTGAATTTTTTGTTTGTTTTCAAATTTACTATTCATGCTTGTAAGAAATCAATTTAACAACACCATTTTTGTTTCCCGGTAATATTTTATTTTATTAAACCACAGGTTTTCTTTTTTTTTTCCAAAACAAAAACATGTTCTGTCCCATATTATCAGTATAAAAATAACCAAAAACATCAGTGTGTGGATTTAATAATACAAAACAACTCCATTAATGTCTAAAAAATTGAGTTATCAACCCAATTTTATTGGGTTGCTACAAGTTAAATATTGTTTGAAAGTAACTGACAGATATATTTACCTTTAAATAAGGCACATTTTTAAATTGATGTTATTATCAATATTTACCTGTTTTGAAAACTTAATAAAGTTATTTTGGCTACTTAAACGTTTAAATCTAATCAGCATTTTAGAATTTTTAAGTTTCAATAACAGACCTCTTGAGTTATTTTTTAGAATAAAGATTAATTTCAAAAGGCAATAAGATTTACTCTTTGGGGTTGAAAACCACTGTTTACTTTCTCTATTTATTTCTAATTAACATCCAGATTCATCAGTGTGGAAACGAACGACCATTAGATGGCAACATTGTTTATCTTCAATCATTCTCATCTGCTATGAAAAACTCTTACTCAGCAACTAGTGCAGATACACTAAAAAATACCTTAAAGTAAAAATATATATATATTAGTTTGTTACAGTTAAAATGAGCAGTTTTTCTCCAAGTTTATTTTTACATTTGATTAAAACTTTCATTTAATTTTATCTAAATCAAAAATATTTATTGTTAAAAACCTACATTCACACAAAGCAAAAATATTGTTTACTATAACGTTTTAACTAGGTTGAAACTGTAAAATGCAATTTAATATTGATCAAAATAATAGATTCAGTGGGTCAGTGGTTAGCACTGTTGTCTCACAGCAAGAAGGTCGCTGGTTTGAGTCCCAGCTGGGTCAGTTGGCATTTCTGTGTGGAGTTTGCATGTTCTCCCTGTGCTGGCGTGGGGTTCCTCCGGGTGTTCTAGTTTCTCCTACAGTCCAAACACATGCGCCACCGTGCCACCCCATATTTCACTTAATCTAAAAATGTACTTTAAATGGAAGACAACAGTTTTACTTTTTATTCAGTATACATTAACTGTTTAAATGCTAATTAAGTGTAATTGATTTTTGCCTGAACTTTAGGAGTTTACAAAGTGACTCCAAGCGTAAACGCATCGGCTACAACTAATGGCCAGCCAGATGCACTTATAGACCGCTTCCTATAAAGCAGTAGGTATAGTGTACACAGAAAGTAATGCAGTGGCAAGTCATTGGTAACAGGATCAATTCAAGCTCAGGAGGAGGAATCTGTAGGATCTGTGCAGTGAGGGGAGTTAAACCCCATTAAAATGCAGCCGTCATTAAGTCCCACTGAGTTACACTATTTATGAGGCAGCACCACGCTTCAGTAATTGAACACCCCGCAGAAACCTCCCTCTGCTAATTCATACAGCATTAAGCCATTTCTGAGCAATTCCACCAACATTGACTACATACATGGTCTGTTTTTCTGGTTGTCCTTTTAAAATATCTTGTAGAGTTCTTGGGTTTTCAGAGGGTAAATAAATGAACAAATAAACTAAACTTTAGTGATTAAAAAAAGTATAATAAATCAATAATAATAACAACAACAACAACAATAATAATAATAATAATAATAATAATAATAATAATAATAATAATAATAATAATAATAATAATAATAATAATAATATTTCCCAGAGATCAGTTTGAGGCTGGAAGGGCATCAGCTGAGTAAAACATATGCTGGATAAGTTCATTTGGCTGTGGCGACCCCAGATTAATAAAGGGACTAAGCCAAAAAGAAAACGAATGAATGATGATAATAATAATAATAATAATAATAATAATAATAATAATAATAATAATAATAATAGTAATAATAATAATAATAATAATAATAATAATTGTTGCTTCTTTGTCAAACTACTTTTTTTAAAATGAGCTGAAACAAGACAATTTTGGACATTTACTTTGGAAAAACGTAATTATTTTTTGTTCAATCTACTTAAATTAGTTACATTACCTTAATATATTTAAATTGGGACAACTTGAAGTCTAAAGCGCATAGCACAAAATTATTAAGGCCGTGTCTAAATCCACTTTTGCTATTTTATGGATAGAAAAATATGGTCTGCGCTCCAGCGCATGGTCTAACAGGGTTGTGCTTATTCTTTTAATGAGTTTTGGGTGTGTTTTGAGCATAATATGTATTAATCAGAGTCTCATCTCTCATTGCTCCTAAAAGTCAGTTGTGTCGCACCAATAGCACATTTGCTATTTACATGGGGGATTTTGTAGGTGGAAAAACTGAAAAAAGCCCCCCGAGATGAAGAAGGCATGGTTGCAGTGTTTTTACGAACAAAATAATTATTTTTGAATCATTTTAATCCTTGTTTTTTCATATGTAAAGATATTTATGTATTGCTGTACATCCTGTGACAAGCGTTTAGTTGGTCAATGAGTCTATTTCAGTTTCTCAAAATAGCAACGCACCAACAATGCCCCTTAACACACCTTCTTTGTAGAGCAGCACAGAGTCCACAAAGTTGCACAAATGAATTTGTTATTTAAACCACGGTGGATTGGTGGATGAGGATATCCCCCCTATGTGTAAAGCGCTTTGAATGCCCTGACAAGTGCTTTATAAATGTAAAAAAATATTATTATTATTATTATTAAAACATTAAAAGTAGGGTTGTGCTGGTCTGAAAATAGCAACAAAACTCGCCAAACATGTCTTGACCCTTAGTGCACCGGGTGTATAATAGGGCGAATAGTTTGCCTTAGCTGTGTATTCTTATAGAGTAATCAACATTTGAAAGTGGGAAGGTTATGAAAATTGCCCCATGACAAAAATTAATGTTGTTCAATAATTTTAGGACAACATTGATGATTTTTGAGCCACTTTAAATGTTACTACTATAGTATTCCACCACTGCAGTTCACTTTACTTCGTTGGCAAGACCCCAGGCCAGACGCACCAAAATTAGAGCTGAGAAATATTTTTGGTGCTTACTGCACTCAAAACAAAATACATTTTCTGTTTGTTCAAACTACTTAAATTGAGCTGAAACAACACAATTCCTGAGTTCACTTAAATTTGCAAAAACGAATAAGTTCACTAAATTCCTTCATGTTGTCCCAACACAAATCAAATGTGTGGAACCAGCAGAAGACGGTTCCACTTCATCTTTTTTTTGTATTTGCTTGGGCATTGTGTTTTTATCTGAAGACCAGACAATCATTAAATAACGTATTAGCATTATGTTAACAGCTTGTAAATGGGTTATAAGAACTACTAAAGTGGGTCTTTAAAAACACTCTCAGCGTGTGCCAAGAGGTGTCGGGCTGTTCTCTCCATGTTGCTGAGACGACATCTGTTAAGAGCAACAACAGAAGCGCTCAACTCCCTTATGAGTCTTTTTAGATTCATTACCTTCCATGTGCAAATCCCGTTGTTGAAATTAGACACCCTCCCCGGTTCATTGACTTTTTCTGCTTATGCATATTCATGAAATTCAATATTAGCTTTTCCTACTGGGTTGAGAGCTCATCCTGGAATTAAATTAAAGGTCTTAATGGTCAAAGACCAATTTGAGAAGTGGTAGTTCTGCAGATGTGGTCTGTTCTTACAGGAATATTATGGTTTTGTTGTACACTTTATTATTATTATTTTGTCAAACTTTAAGTTAATGTATAATTCACACTATTAACAGATCATTAGCTAAGACAGTTAACTCAATAAATAACTAATTCACTGCTTATTACGGTTTTTCTCAGGTGCATTTCTCACAACACTGTTTACATTTGCACAACAGGTAATGCATTTCTCAAAACAATTAGTCAATTTTGCACATCCTAGTAGCAGTTTCTCATTCCTTCCAACAAAATGCAGATGCTTTTGGACATTCATCAATTGTTTTCATACAACTCTCTGCTGTTTTATAACATTATCATTTGCTTATGTCATGTCAGTCAAAACTAACTAAACTTGTAAATGCTGAATAGTGATTGCATATAAAACTAACAGTCTTCATTTCATTACTTGAGTCATTCAAACAAAAATGTTGAACTAGTTGTCAAAATATGTCTAGCAAATTTTATTAAAAAAAAAAATGTAATCTTTTTTTTCTGGAAATGTCTTCTAAATTGAACAATTTGATGAATGATTTAAAGACCTGTGTTGTAGGTTCAGTTCCAATATGTTCTGCAAAATTGTTTGCAGTTTTGCACAGCTTTACCCAAAGGAAGTTTCTGTTTGTTGTAAATAAGGGTGTGTTTACTGTATTCTTTTGCACAATGCTGTGCATACATTAGAATTGCAATGAGCAAATGTTGTAAAAATGTGAAACATACATATTCAGTGTCTTGTACTCAGATACATCACTTAATGCAGTGATGTCCAACTTTGCTGTAGTTTTCAATTGGCTGTGCAAATAGTATAAAGTGCTGTCTTAAGCGTTTTCAGGAAGTGTCACCAACATCTTTTTTGCATTGAAAAAATGTCCAGAGTAAACTGTCATAATGAAAACACGACTAAGCCATTTGATTATCTTGTTCATAAACAATGGTGTCAGGACTTTTATACTGATACTGACACTTTGATCGACATGAATACTTGCTTTTGATGAATGAACTATCCATTTTGAGCATGTGACGTGCTTTTGCAGGTTATCAGCTAGGTTTTGCAGTTTGTACTAATTGTTTTGAGAAATGCATTAACTGTTGTGCAGAAATGCACTGGTGTTGTGAGAAACGCACCAAAGCGACTGAGAAAAACTGTAATAGTTAGCAAGATAGAAGTTGGGTTTAGGAATCAGGTAGGATAATGTAAAATAAGATCATACTTTAAGAGTGCCAATAAACAGTTAGTATTTAATAATAGGCAGGTAATAAACCAATAGTAATTGAATTTTGAAAGATTTAGCCTCTTCACACGAAATAAAGCATTATTTTGTTTACATTTATCCTCTAAGGGCGCTGGTCACGATACAGTCAGAAATGTACACAAGCTATCACTGAGTTGGTACTTTTTCGAAAGGTACACATTAGTACTTAAAGGGTCTATATTGGTAACTCAATAGTATATATCAGTACCTAAACATTTTAAAAGAAACACTTTTGTACTTTTAAGGTAGTATTATGTACCCTTGAGGTATTAATATGGACCTTTAAGGTACAAATTTGTACCTTTTTACATCTGAAAATGTACCTCGACCAGCATATGCTTGTTTTTTTTTTATCAGTGCCACAGACACTAAGAATTCTATGTTGATTTTGGTCACACAAATAAGTGTTATACACCAGTGGTGTAGTCGTGATCATACTCATGTATACTCCTAAATATGCCTACTTTTTTACACAAGCTGTTTGGGTATTACAATTTCTTGGGATCTATAATTGCGTATAACTTCAGTATACTCACTTGTTTTGCTTATTAAACTTCTCTAATTTAAGTGTATTTGCATCCCCTTTAACTGTATACCAAATGTTTTTTATTTTAAGTTAATTCATTGCAATTGGTGCTTTCCCTGCCCCCTGACGACAACAGCAGCTGTGAAATAAATTTGTGAAAGTTTTTCGAAGACGACAACAAGTCAACTGAATGGTGTCTTGCTGAAACATTCAGGTACAATTATACAGCACAGGCATAACTTTGGCCCTCCTATATTTCTATTCAGCCCCCCTAAAAGTTCTGCGATTACCTCATGAGCTGTATATTATCACCTCAGTCTTCTTTAAAGCCAATCACGGAGTCTGCTGGGGGCACGCTTACACTGTTAACTCTACAGTCAACTTTGGCCCCGTTTACACTAGTGCGTTTTAGTTTTAAAACGGCGTTGTAGAATGAAAACGATCCGCGTCCACACTCGCGTTTTACCCAGCGTTTCTGAACAGCTCTCCGTCCACACCAAAACGCTGAAAACGCACATCACGTGACCACACACACACTCTCGGGCAAGCGCTCCAGCATTTCTACCCAGATGAGAGCTCTGCTTGTCGGACTGCTCATCAAGCATCTCCCGCTGGATCTAATCTCACTATATTTGCTAAACGTGATATTTCATTCATGTTGTTGTCTTTATCTAACGACATAGGCCAATTCCCTGACTTTGGTCATTGGAATCTATTAAGTTACTTGTTCACGGGTAACATGTTTGGTTAAGCGCAAAGATAAGTTAATGATTAATCCAGGTACATTGACTGATCGCTTGCCTTTATTTCCTACAATGTATAAACTTATTGTATGTTATACTTTTATAATTATCGATTATTAAAACTGATATCCAGCAAAAGAGAGGGTGCGTTTCGTATTTTCACTGAAATTGAAAGGAGGCAGTTGTTATAGGCTCCGTTTTGTTATAAATATCCACACAGTGAAGATGACGCTCATATATGCAGCACGGCGCCTCAACATTTCTGCTGTCTGTTAAGTTGCTAATATTAAAAAGAAAATAGGCAGTTCCTTAAATCATGTTTACATTTTATTGTTAAGAAAGTGAAACAATGTAGCCAAGGTGATGTGAATGAAGTTATAAAGTACACTGTTCCCTTTGAAGATTGACGCGTGTCCTCGGTATGTTTTCCATATCCAACTGAGAAGGGGGAGACTGCAGCCTTGATCAAACTCGCGAAGTCTTAACTTACAAGAAGAGGATGCGAGACTGATCTGTGTGTGGGCTACTTAATATTGAGGAAAAGCGCCAATCAGATAGGCGAACGTTTGCAGCCCCGCCTCCGTTTTCAGATGTCTCCGTCTTTCCCCATCCACACTGAGACGGAGCAGCAGCGTTTTAGAATAAAAACGGCCTTTCCAGCGTTTTCAAAAAGCTCCGTTTTCGGCGCTCGAGAACTCCGGCGTAGTGTGGACGGATGGCGTAACCGTAGCAAAACTTATGCGTTTTCAAACTAAAACGCACTAGTGTAAACGGGGCCTTTATCAAATGAAATGAGTGTAGTTAACTCAAAATTGACTAAAAGTTAATTCTACTCATTTGAAAAGAGTTTTAAACTTAGTGTTGAAGGTAACGAGCTATAGAAATACCTCGTTACTTCAACATAAATGGAGTAAGTTCACAGTACTCCTATAGATTAGTTTAACTCAAATGGTTTGTAGCAAATGGTTTCCTCAAACGGTTCGAGTTGCCTTAACTTATTGGGTTTTACAGTACTCAGTTGGTTCGAGTTCTCTTTATTTATTGGGGTTTACTGTGCTCAAATTGCTTCATTTACTCAAATGGATTAATTTCACAGTACTTGTTAGGATAAGTTTTTAAACTTAAATCTTTTGTCGCAATTGGTTTCCTCAAATGGTTTGAGTTACCTTAACTTATTGGGTTTTACAGTGTAGCTAAGCATAAATCCTTAAATAGGATAGGACTTTTAGCATCCCACTTTATAACGAACAAATTTGTTGAAATATTTTTCCTTTTAAAATGGATAGTTCACCCAAAAATAGGAAAAGTGTCATCATTTACTCAACCTTGTTCCAAACCGGTTTGTCGTTTTTTATTCTGTTAAAGCTGGAAACTTGTAAACATTGACTTCCATAGTATTTGTTTTTCCTTCTGTGGAAGTCAACAGTTACAGTTAACTTATGTTAAATAAATATATATTGCTAATGAATCAAAGAAACATTGACTTTTGTTGTTTCTTTGCCCACTTTTAAAATTTGGGTTGGGTGGGTAATAGCACCATTTTTTTTTTGGAGTACACCACTGGTATACAGCAATCAAATCTGTTAGGTGTCAAATGTTTTGTGTACACTCACAACATTAAAAAAAAGTGTGTGCTTGTGCAAAATAAGGAAAATAAACAGTGTACGCATTCTACATTTTGTAACTCTGCAAACTGTTTTTAGAAATGTGTCACTAAATTAATTGAAACTACGCGAAAACAAAACACACATACATGAGACATGTATCTATAGAAAGCTTGAAGAGTCTACTTTTAAATGCAGTGACTGCATGTTGAAAACACATATTGTTTATTTAAGTAATCTGTATGAAACCAACACTATGTCTAGTTTCTCAGTCTGAGCTCATTATTTTTAATGCGGCCATGCCCTCGAGGCTTTGTTATTACAATTGTCCACGTGAGATGCGCGCAACATGTAAACTGTGGTCAGAAATAACAGCGAAATCTCCAAGAATACACGAAAGACATACCTTCATGAAGCTTGGAAGGTGCACTTTCCAACTCATTTTGAAAACAAATGCTGTCTCTCTATAGTAATCCATAGAATTCATAGAGTGTTTAGCAACACATTATGAACATTAAGTACATTGTATTTATATTTTGATGTAAGTACATAGTAGTTAAGGACACTTAATATAAAGTGGCACACATTATCTTCATAACATTTAGTGACTGTAGGAACAAGAACACATGTGGTGTTCAGTAGACAGATGAATGATTGCCCAAAAATAATTATGTCAAGTAAGATAGCGATATGTCTATCAGCAATCTCTATTCTCTCCAGACATGCAATGTTCCATTGCAAAAAGTGGAAACGAATCCCAGCGAAGCTGAAGAGTTTTCAGGATTAACATACAATTTAGAGCCAAAGCCTTTAGCATATCACAATAATTCATCAACTGCAGGCCAAGGAGGAGTCCCTGAGCACGCATTATTACATCCATATCGTAATGACAAACTTGAGACAATATCAAAAAAGATCCGGGGAACAGACCTCGCTTTTGCGCTATACGGTTGAAGTCTGAATTATTAGCCCTCCTGAATTATTAGCCCCCCTGTATTTTTATTATTTTCTGTGTGTTTAATGGAGAAAAGATTTTTGTAAACATAATAGTTTTAATAACTATCTTCTAATATTTGGTTTATTTGCCATGATGACAGCACATAATATTTTAGTAGATATTTTTCAAGACACTAGTATTCAGCTTAAATTGTCATTTAAAGGCTTAACTAGGTTTGTTACACCCCTGTGTTGTTTTGTGATCATGATTATTTTCTCCTTTTGCCAGTCTCTCTCTCTTCTCCCGCTTTCATCTCTACAGTTGCTTCTTATTGGCTGATGCTGCTCAGCTGTTTGCAGTGACATAATCATTCTGTCTCCAATTCAGCCACTGACATCGTGGCATAAAAGTGATGACAGGATGCTACTTGCGAAGCCCGGTACACTTTAAATTGCTGTGTTGTGTTGTGTGTCCATTCAGTCAGTGTGTTACATTTTGATATATGTCTGGTTTTGCTGTCTACTCTCTATTTGTCCAAAGTCAGTTTTAAGCATATCTTAGGTTGGAGAGTGGAACATGTAAGAATGTCATATATTGTGCACACATGGGCTTTGAATATCACTTTTTTAGACGAACTAGGTTAGGGGCGAGCTCTACCCGCTGTATTTTTGGTTTTTCTGTCATAATGTAGGTAAAATATACTATTCACATTGTTGCATGTGTTATCTTTTGGGTAGTTAGGGTAGAAGGTGAGCCATTACATTAGGTTGTTTTGTTTTCTTTATTTCTAATGTTTACGCAGTGGTGGAAAGAGTACTGAAAAATCATACTTAAGTTAAAGTACTATTACTTGAGTAAAAATGTAGTGCATGTAGTGCACTAGTGTAAAATTATCTAAATACTACTCAAAGTGTCAGTATAAAGTAGACCTTTAAAAAGTACTCAAGAGTAGTGAGTATTACGCTGTTAAAAGCTGATGCACTTATATGTCATTTGTGCGTGTGTGTGTGTAAACGTAACATTCTGTAGTGCATTGAGTTATTGCCCAGCAGACGTACAACGTCATAAGACGTTAAATTAAGGTTAGATTTAGGTTGTGATGTCATGTGACCAAAATTCAATGTTTAGTCAGTGTCTAAGGACAACGTTTTTTTGATCTCCCATAATGACGTCAAATGACGTTGATATTTGGTTGATTTTAGCTTGTGTTAGAAAGTGACCAAAATCCAACATCAAGCCAACATCTCAAACCAACGTCATATTGACGCCAAATACTGACATTTACTCATCAGGTATGGCAACCAAAATCCAACATCTGATAGACCTCATAGTGGCAACGTCCCCACAACGTCAAGCTGTAACATCATAAGACGCTGACATTTGGTTGAATGTTGGACATTGGGAATGAAAATTGGGTTCTGATGTCAACCCAATTTTCATTTCAAAACAAAATGCAACATCCCCATAATATAAGGGTACAACGTCAATCTGACATCGTTCTGAGTACACTGCCATGTCCTGCTATATCCACCCGTGACCTATCCACAATTTACCATAATGTATTTTTTATTACCCAACCCACTCGACCCGCAGAATTTCTGCAGCGGCCATGTATATAAATATATATATATATATATATATATATATATATATATATATATATATATATATATATATATATATATTAGCGCTGTCAGAATTAATGCGTTAACGCATGCGATTAATTTTAAATAATTAAGGCGGTAAAAAAAATTAACGCAATTAGTTGCAATTTATTTATTTTTTTTTCCTGTTGTGGTGGAAGTGTGTTCAACATGCAATAAATGTGGATAAGACCAAGGAAGCACTTTTTGAAGGCAAGTTCCAGTATAAAACAATTAGTTGCATCACAGGTTATCCAGAGTTTCATGCAATTTCGAGTGTTTCATTTTTAACTTTCTGTTGTAAGTTGATACCGCATGGCGAACAGAAAGAAAATCCTTCGCATCCTCCCTTAGGCTACACGGTAGACTTTTAATAAGAGTATAATCTTAATCATTTTAAAATCGGAGTATTGGTGTCTTATGTACTTGTACTCAGAAAGTCTCTGGCGAAATAGCGAGCTGTCAAAGACGGCATTACTCTGCCTTTCAGCATGAGACCTCCAAGTTTAGCGTGTTTCCTCATTAAACGCAACGAAAGTGTATGCTTCACGTTGTTGTGTCAGAATCCTTGTGAAATACAGTAATACTTTAGAACGTTTAGTTTAAGCAAATTTGATGAACGCGATTATGCGTGTTGAATCTGAGGGGAGTCGCTCCAGTATGGAAGGCCATTGGGGCCAAAATGTCTGCAGCTCGTTGTGTGTATGTTTGTGTGTGTGTGTGTGTGTCTGTGTCAGGCCTGTTGAGGGGTGTCAGGGGTGGAGTGAGCGACGTATCTAAGTAGGGGCGTGTGCGTGCGAGACGTACCTGAAGGACGTGAGGGTGAGTTGCGCGCGACATAGGCTACCTGAAGTGCTAGAAAGGATGCCGGGGAGAGGGGTGTGCAATGTATTTAACAACCGGTTTGCGAGAAATTATCATTTATTGATCAACAAAATTAATTAGGTTAATTAAGCAGGTCATTGTTTAACAATAAATGTACATCTGTATTGCTAATAATATTGACTTTAAAATGTTAAACTGCTTTTATTCTAGCCCAAATAAGACAAATAAGAAAAGTTTAGAAGAAAACATATTATAGGAAAAACTGTGAGAAATCCTTTTCTCTATTAAATATCATTTGGAAAATAAAAAAATATATAAATAAAAAAAGTCACAGGAGAGCTCATAATTTTGACTTAAACTAAATATGAGCATGCTAAGAGCTCTACTAGCAAAGCCTGTCATGTTCGTATTCCAAAAAAATATAAGGTCTTTGTCTTTGAAAGCTTTTGTGTAGAAATACAGAGCTTGCCTGCATGCTATGAGTAATAGTCTTGAGTGGCTGGTGGTCCGAATACATTACTTCCAATTTTCATACTATTACACAAAAAGCTATTCTTCAGTCCAAAAAAAAAGAAACATGTGATTTGGCCCTCAGTTTGTGAGATGTTTTGTGTTCGACTTGTGTAGTGCAACTGTGAATATGCCAGCCACTTCATTTAAGACTCCAATTACAGGGCATTCTGCTATCCGCTTCTGCATGCTGTCTTAGCTTTTCTCTTTTCCAAAACTCTGACAGCCAGTTTCAGCTGGCTTCACACTCTTTCCTGCTACATTTCATGTACTGCTGTCTGCACATCCAGTTCACAAATCAGCCAACATTTTCAGTGTCACAGATTAAGCGCTTTGCATTGACTGTACTGAATGCATTGGCTAGCTTAATGCGCTGTACTTCAAAAAGTGAAATAATGTTTAAATGGATGAGCTTCATCAAAAGAAATGAATCAGCTTCATCAAGAGCCTTTCCAGGCGGACGCAGGAGGAATCTTCCAAAACCTCCATTAAGGTAATACACCTAAGTCAGAATTTAATCCACTTAAATGTGGAGTAATTAGACTGAATAATTAAAAAGATTAATAAATAATTGGAACAGCCCTTCAAATGTATAATCTTCCAGACTGCATCTTAAGTGGAGTGGAGCCCTTCAAGCGTTTTCTTATTCAGGTAATATGAAAAACAGAAGACTACCTCATGCATTTGCTTAAGGTTTGAAAATGCTAAAGTTTCAAAGAGCACTGCAATTACCTTTGTTTAGTGTACTGAATTTTGCAGAAAATAAGCTGCACTGCCAAAAATAAATAAACAAATATATAAATATATAAATAAAATAAACCAAGATTCATGAGAAAATGTTTTTAAAAAAGGACACAACTTAAAATAAATATCTAAAAATAAAATACATGGTAAAAATATTCAAATAAATAAATAAATGGTAACAATATAAATAAGTATACAATAAAGTGAGAAGGAAATATTATAATGCATAGAAATATATAAAGTACAAATTTCCTTCTATGCCTGTTTAAAATGTTCATTTATCATAGATGAAAATTAAAACTTAAAAAAAAATGCATATATCTGTATTTTGTATATATATTTTAAGGCAATAACATTAAGTGCTTCTGTTACAGACAGCAACTAAGACAGCTCATAAATATCTAAATAAAAAAAAATAAAAATAAATCCATGAATACATAATAAAATAAAGGCATAAATAAATAAATCAAAATAAAAACAAAATGAAAAAAAATATCCAAATAAATGCATAAATAAAAAATAAATAAATAAAAATAAAAGTAAAACAAAACAAAAACTCAAATAAAATAAATGCATAAATAAAAAAATAACAATATAAATGCTTAAATAGATTAATTATTAAATACATTAAAATAAAAAATACATAAACAAATGTTTAAATAAATACATAATACAATAAATCCATGAATAAATGAATAAATAAATAAATAAATAAATAAATAAATAAATAAATAAATAAAATAAGAAATTTAAAAAAAATGAATGCAAAAATAAATATAAATAAAAATACATAAAATAAAGACCTAAAAACTGCATAAATAAATATATACATAATAAAATAAAATCATTAATAAATAAATAAATAAATAAATAAATAAATAAATAAATACATTTAGGAAAATTATAAATAACACAAACTCATAAATAAATGCATTAATATATACTTAATAGAATAAAATAAACACATAAATAAGTAATTAAATACATGGAAAATAAAATAAAATAAATATGTGCATAAATAAATACATAATAAAAACAAAATAAATGCATGAATAAATAAATAAATAAATAAATAAATATGCTGAAATAAAAATTAAATGAAATAAAATAAAACTTAATAAATGTATAAATATATTATTAATATAAATAAAAAACAAATAAAATAAATACCTAATAAAAAATTTAATAAAAATAATTACATAAAATAAATGCATAAATAAAAAAAATACATTGAAATAAAAATAATGAAATAATGAAATAAATTATAATAAATACATAAATAAATTCATATAAACAAACAATAAATAAAATAAATACATAAATAAATAACTAAAATAAATGCAAAATAAAATAAAATGCAACAAATTATAGCACTGTGTTTTAAATTATAATCAATTCAATTTGCCAGTTTACTTCAGTTATACGAACAGATTTGAGGCATGCAGTGTCAATTGACAACTAAAACAATGACTGATCATCTTTTAATCTGTGCATTATCAAAAGCCTGAGAATAACCGCTCAGTTATTTTAGAAGAAAAGGAAACTTAATGTAAAACTATCAACGATAATGCAAAAATGTGCATTAAGAAAGTCAATCTGATGTCTGTGTTGATTTCACATAGCCTCAAACACAAAAGACAAAGACAGAATAGCTGAAGACCCTGTCTTTTATTACAATGCCAACTCAGCGTTGACCTTCGGCAGTAATACAGTCCTCTTCTCTATTAAAGTCTGATTATATTACCGGTATATTACCCTAGCACAAGCCCTTTTGAGCTGACCTGAGATCAGATTTATGCTGGACGTCACCTCACACTGAGACGGAGGAGAGAAATGACATCTCTTTTCACATCTCTGTAGGATCTTGGCATCCTCTGACTAACTCTTGTGCCGTCTTAATTACTGATGACTGCTGGGCAATGGCCAACGCATGATTTACAGCTCGAACTGCAGACTGTTTGCTAGCATGATAATTAATGTGGTTTTATACTGCCTGCTTGAGCACACAATACTGCTGTGTGCAAAACAAACATGCTTTTAGTCCAAACACTGCTGTCATATACTGATGGCTGTCTGAGAAGATAAAAATACACTAGATTGCATTGTATTTAATAGAGACAAAGATTATTCAGTAAGGAACTTGGCATGGATCAATGGTAAAACTTTAGTTTTAGTAACAATTCACACCATTTTTACTGGTTTATTACCTGCCTATTATTATGATGTTAACTGTGTATTAGCACTTATATAAAGTATGATTTTATATTTATATTTATATATCTCCTACCCAATTCTACCCAATACCTAAAGCCAATTACTACCTTACAACTGTTCATTAGCAGGTAATTGTTAGTTTGTTGGGCTTAAATTAGTAAATGGTTTGTTAATGTGAATTGTACTGTATGTTAAAATAAAGTGTGACTGGATTCATAAATAAACTCTATAGTTCAAAATGTCCACAGTCCTCTCAAATCTGCACAAAAGGCCAGTATAATATAATAACAACACATATAGCATATATACAGTCCATTGCCAATAAAAATAAAAAAATAAATGTACTAAATTGTTTTCATGTACACTTATGCCAAAGATTTCCTTCATTTTTTTTCCAAATACATTTTTGTCTTAAGCATTTAAACACGTTTTTTTTTTATAAAAAAATTAAAATATATTATATATACATAAAATATATATTTAAAATTAAATAATAAATAAAAAATAAAATAAAATAAATAATATATATTTTGAATAAAATATTTTAAAATAATTTTAATAATAAATTTAATAAATTTAATAAAATAAAAATATATATAATAAAATACAAAATATAAAACAAAATAAAAATATAATAAAATAAATAATATAATATATTTGAAAATAAAAATAATTATACAAAATGATTACATAAATAAATTATATAAAATAAATTATACATTCAAAATGAAATGATAAATTAAAAAGAAAAATATTGCATTCAGTAAAATATACACATTTGAATAAAATTAAATATAATACAATACACAATAAAATAAAATAATTATACCACTTAATTGTATATTTAAACTATAAAAAACAAATGATGCATTCAAAATAAATGATAAATTAAAAAATATATAATAATAACTCGGAATAATAAACTCGGAATTGCTAAAAAAGTGAATTGTGAGATGGAATAGCAAAAACAGAGAGAATTGCACAATATGAATTTAGAATTGCAAGTAAAAGTGTGAGCTTGTGAAATTGTTTAGTTTGTGAGAGTAACATAGAATTGCAATATAAGTTGCTAAAAAGTGATAATTGTGAGTGAAATAGTTCTTAATGTGATAACTGCAAAAAAAAAGAGCAAAATGGCAAAAACTATTATTTGTGAGAGATACATTTACAATATCAAAAAGTGAGAACTGTGACATACTGTACAAACTCAGAATTGTGAAAGTAAAGTGAGAATGAGAGATTAATTTTTAAAATAGCAGAAACTGTGAAAACCCCAAGATATGAACTCAGAATTGTGGGATTTAAATTCAGAATAGCAATCCAAATTTAGACTTGTGTAATATAAACTCAGATTATGACACAAAGTTTCATATTTTTAATTTACAATTGTAAGAATTGTAAAACAAACTCAAATTATAAATGCATATTATAAGATGTGAACATGACACTGCCGGACATTAATTAATTTTAACACATTAATATTAATTACATTAATATTAACTTTTTACTTTTATATCTTACAATTTTTAATTCATGTCACAAATCCAATGTTTTTTTTTTCTCAAAATTGCTAATCTAAATAAATACAAACTCACTAATGTGAGATTAAAATTGATAATGCATTATTTTATTTGAGCCAGTGCAAAAAACAACTTTAACAAAGCTCCTTTTAAAGGTTAAAAAGGGAAGGACAGAAAAACAGAAAATGTACATACCTTTCATCCGTAAACTCTCTGAGATCCCATCCTGCCGGAACAAGAGAGAGAAAGAGAGAAAAAATAACAATACTTACAAAACATTCAGTATAGTCAGACATCACACACTGGATATTGCACATCTGATTCTGGGTTAAACATTTTTTAAACTGTCTTTACTAAACTTTTCTTAACTCTTTTCTTAAGGATATTTTATACCTTTCTTATGTCACAGTGCCTCAGCAAAGTCTCAATATTACTAGAAAATGTACGTGGCGGAATAATTTGTCGGACTGAGTTAAAGGATTCATCCATTCAGAGCAGCTGGGGTACAGCAGTCTCTCAGCGAGTCTATTTCTAAAGGATAAAGGATGCCATATTCCACCGTTAAAGAGACAAATGGGAAATGTTAATGTTAGCTGTCATTTTGCTACTAAGGAAGATGTATAACTGTACCACTGGATGAAAAATAAACGCAAAAGTGGAACAAAATATTAAACCAGGAGCTAAAGTTGGTCATATTTTACTCAAGTCATCCTGATTTAAAAGATTACACAATTATTTCCATTTGCTATTTTTATGTAACTAAAGTTGATGTGAAATATTTAGGGCTGCAGTAAGACCTGGCGCTTTTCCTAAGAAAACATTTGTGAGAGAATGAAAGGTTTCATAGGAAAATGGTAGTTTTGTAAAAGATTTCAAAATGTTTTGAGAATAAACACACTGTTTCTAATAAAATGCTAAACTTTTGTGAGCGAACAATACTCTTGAATACAAATCATTTACAATACAAAGTTTCTTAAGGGAATGCAATTGTTTCTTTAAAATAAAGCTTTTTTTGTGCAAAATAATGCATATTCTTGGGAAAATGTAATAACTGTGCAAGACTGCTGATATTTTGTGACAGAACAGAGGGTTTTTGGAGGGAAAAGCAGAACCTTTGAAAGAGAATGCATTACTTTTGCTAAAGAATGCAAATTATATATATTTTTCAGGAGAATGCAATAGCTTCGTTAAAGTAGTTGTGGTTGTGGAAGTGTAAAAGGTTTTTGGGTGAATACAATTATTTTGTGAGAGAATGCAACATTTAATAATAATAATAATAATAATAATAATAATAATAATAATAATAATAATAATAATAATAATAATAATAATAATAATAATAATCTAACATTTATCAGGCATTTTTGTTTGGAGTTTGCATGTTCTCTCCATGTTGGTGTGGGTTTCCTCTGGGTGCTCCAGCTTCCCCCACTGTCCAAAAGCATGCACTATAGGTGAATTGGGCAAGCTAAATTGGCTGGTGTGTGTGTGTGTGTATGGGTGTTTCCCAGTGATGGAATGCAGCTTGAAGCGCATCCGCTGTGTAAAACATACGCTGCAAGTTGGCAGTTCATTCTGCTGTGGCGACCCTTGATTAATAAAGGGACTAGCTGAAAATAAAATTAATAAATAAATGTGTGTATATATATATATATATATATATATATATATATATATATATATATATATATATATATATATATATATATAAAAATATATATATATATATATATATATATATATATATATATATATATATATATATATATATATATATATATATATATATATATATATATATATATATATAAATATATATATATATATATATATATATATATATATATATATTTTTTTTTATATTGTGTATGTAATATTGAAATATTGATATCACATATATTTGAAAGCAAAATGATTAGCTGTAGCCTATTTTTGTTTTCTAAATATTTACATGTTTTTTTTTTTTTTACAATATAACTTGCAAAAGACTATTTTATCAGCAAATAAAATATATGTTATGATCATACTAAAAAAAATCACAAGTTATACATTTAGACGTTTAACTACTTTATACATTTAGACTTTGATTCTGATTGGCTGTAGTCATTTTCCTCTTTCCTGTCTTCCAGCATTTGTATTTATTTTCAGCTCTAGGTTAAGCTAACAGCACTTAATGGAGAGGCGGGAATGGAGATAGTAACGGTGCCATCTGATTGATCAGATTTGGATAAACAACCTCTGTACTGCACAGAACATAAACGCTTAGCACATAAAATGAATTCATTGTACTTCCCTGCTATATGGATATAGCATATATTATTATATTACTATTTTGACAATGTGCCCTAATAGACACTCCCCAGCCACTTTATTAGGTACACCTGTCTATCTGCTCGTTAATGCAAATTTCTAATTGTCCATCACATGGCAGCAACTCAATGCATTTAGGCATGTAGACATGATCAAGACGATCTGCTGCAGTTCAAACTGAGCATCAGAATGGGGAAGAAAGGGGATTTAGGTGACTTTGAATGTGAAATGGTTGTTGGTGCCAGACGGGCTGGTCCTAGTATTTCAGAAACTGCTGATCTACAGGGATTTTCAAGCGCAACCATCTCTAGGGTTTACAGAAAATGGTAGGAAAATATCCAGTGAGCGGCAGTTCTGTGGGCACAAATGCCAGAGGCCAGAGGAGAACGGCCAGACTGGTTCAAGCTGTAACAGTAACTCAAATAACCACTCGTTACAAACAAGGTGGTGGATGGGTTACAGCAGCAGAAGACTCAAAAGAAAACAACAACAAAGTCAACAACATGATCCATGTATTTATCCTGCCTTGTTTCAATGGCTCAGGTTGATATTGGTGGTGGTGTAATGGTGTGGGGGATATTATCTTGACACTATTTGGGCCTAATAATACCAATTGAGCATCGTGTCTACACCACAGCCTACCTGAGTATTGTTGCTGACCATGTCCATCCCTTTATGACCACGGTGTACCCATTTTCTGATAACTACTTCCAGCAGGATAACACGCCATGTCATAAAGCGTGAATCATCTCAGACTGGATTCTTAAACATTATAATGAGTTCACTGTACTCAATTGGCTTCCAGTCACCAGACCTTAATCCAATAGAGCAACTTTGGGATGTGGTAGAACAGTAGATTTGCATTATGCATGTGCAGCCGACAAATCTGCAGCAACTGCGTGATGCTATCATGTCAATATGGATCAAAATCTCTAAGGAATATTTCCAGTACCTTGTTGAATTCATGCCATGAAGGATTAAGGCAGTTCTGAATGCAAAATGAGGTCCAACCCGATATCAGTAAGGTGTACCTAATAAAGTGGCCAATATATATATTATAATCTTTTGATTGGATACCGTACAAGCCACTACTATTTATTGACTTGCCTACACTGTATGCTGGGTGCCACACATTTCCTTCCTGTTGTCCCAACACAAATCGATTAGGTGAACTTAACTGTTTTTACAAATATTAGTGAATTGAAGGTAAACAATGAAGCTATATTTTTGGAATGGTCTGAGACTTTTGAATGCATATTTTACCACAATTTTATATTGGGTTATGTTATGTTGGAAGAGTAATAGATTAAAACACATTTGATGTCACCCTACAACACTGTAAAAAATGGCTGTGATTTCAACGGTAAAAAACTGTAAAAATGCTACAGTGCAATTCCGTAACCTGGTTAACGGTATATTTCCTTAATATATACGCCGAATAACCGTAAATTGACTTTCCCAGAATTCCCTGTATGGAACATCACTTTTTATGCATTTGGTTGACATTAATAAGGATCTTTTTAGTTGTTTCCTCATCAGTTATGTAAATTAGAGATTTAAATTACATCTGATGTTGATAAACAATGTTTACTTCATGACTTTAATTTTATGCGTGTTACCATACTGGTGTTTAGTAGCTTTGTGAATGACACTGAGCACCTTCTATATGCTGATACTCTTTTCTGCTTGTGGGAAAAGTTGATTGTGATGAGCATTGGCTCATCATGTAACTTCCTCATCACCACCTGCATGTGGGTGTGCTAACTTGTCTAACTGTGTAACAAAAGATGTGTAGATGTTAATCATTCAAAATACAGACATATTACCTCGATAAATTAATAAAATACGGTAATTTACCATAAAAATGAAAAATCACTTTTATGGTTTTTACCGTGTTTTTAACGGTAAAGTACTAGCAACCACAGCTGGCGTTTTTTTTTTTACCGTAAATTTTACGGATTTATTTTTTACAGTGAACCTGTAGGACCTTTTAAGGTTACATTTTTAAACCGTAATATTGTAGTCTAAATCTAAAGCAATGATATTTAACTGTATATAATTTAAAGGCTGAAATGTTTGATTTTCTATATATGGTGAGGGATTTTTGATAGATATTACTGAGCAACAGTTATTAATATGCAACAAGGATACTTATCAGAGTTGTAAAGCATACTTTGCTACAGCAATCCACATGTAAAATTTTGTTTAGATGTTTTTTAGAGGCTAAATTCAAATTAAATACCACCAAACTTCTAATACTACTTTAGAATTGTATGTTTACTTTACAAATTTTGTCAAAAAATACAGGTAATATTCCTCAAAACATAGGGGGTGACCTTGTGTGGTCATTAATGTTAATTGAATGTCATCTGGTGGTCATGTTTGCTACTGCGGCCAAAGACTGAGAAGTTTTATTTAAAGTTTTCGTTTCAATCTGACATCTAATGTCGTTAAAATCTGACCAGGTTTAAATCTTTGCACCAAAGCAATAAAGATTGACATTCGTTTAAGTTAAACGTAGGTTTTTCATGTCTATGTTCAAAAAGTTGGTGACAGTTAAGGGGTTAATGTTAATTTAGTATGAAGAAGCAGCAAAAAAAAAATCTTTATTTAAGTGTTAACAAGCTAGTTAAGATTTTAAACTGCACTTAAAGTAAAATAATAACTTTGCCTTTAACAAAATGTGTCTTCAACTGTACCAAACTGCTGCTTTGCATTTGAAAGGAATTATAGTGAGTATATGGAAACATATTGTGTCTATAGACAACATTTGGTTGTAAAGTAATGCAGCAAATATACCAGTAATTGGTTCCAGTATATATAGATCAACGGGATCATATGGATACACAGTGATTATTTATATCTGACGAATAATTGGTGAGGAAATTCTAGCGATTACTATAAGGCAGACAATGACAAGCTTTCCGTTTTCGAAGGATTTTAGAGCCATTTGTCGAAATCTATCCAAGAGCAAACTTGCCGCAAGCCTCTTCCCATTCCTGTGCCAGATACAGCACTTTCATAACCTGAACATAAACACCTTCAATTATGCACTTACAGTGTATTACTCATAGCCTGTGTACAGGAATGGTGTCTCTGTCACCTTTTAAATTGTTTTTTTTTCTCTCATACATTTTCCTCACGTCTTTCTTCCTTTGACCTTGCAGTTCTTATTTAAGAAATAAGTATGCAGTGGTTATTTCTTGATTCAGCGTACCGAGAAAGAAGTATAATTGCCCTGAACTGTTATTCATTTCAGGATATCTTAAAGTCACATTCCAGCAGCCGTCGAGAGCAACAGCTCATTCATTCTGCAGTGACGCTCTGAAGACTTTTGAAGCTCGCTGAATAGATTAACTTCCCGGAATCAATTTGACATCAATTATACAACTGAACTAGAGGAATTAAATCATGGCTATATAATAAGATCATAAGAGATCCCGCCTTCTTGTCACTCAAATATCTAGACTGTAAAAAGTATATCTGTTAATTAACAGTTTCTTTATTTTGTGATTCACAAATGTTTCTGTTTTAATACGGTTGTGAATTGTATTTTATGATGTTGATCTCGGCGCTGCTGACTTTTGATGTTGGAAATTCAGTTTAAAGTGACTTTTATTGACATTTTCGTGGATTAAAATAATATAATAGATAAGAAATAATGAATAGAGATTTAAAATAACAGAAAATGTACAGGCAGTTTATTACACGATTTTTGCAGTGTAATATACAACCCTAACACAGTACTTTAAACTATTAAAAATGTTTAAAAAAATGCCACTTTTTAACTGTTCATGGTTAAAAAATGCTGAAGTTCAGATTTTTCAAGTGGAGTCATTCGCGCCGCCTCATTCGTGTGTATTGTGATGCACGGTGTCTATTTGCGTCTCTGCATTGACTTAACATGTAAATTACTCGCACTTGATGATTTTTCTGCATCTGGTGTGAACGCAGCATGAAAGAATGCAATTGTTTTGTGACAAAATGAAAGAAAAGTCAGGGAAATACAATGCTTTTGGAAGAGAAAACAAGTTTCTTAACAGAATTCAGAGTATCTCAGGAAAACACAAAACTTTTGTGACCGAACGCAGGGCTTTTGACAGAATTTGCATTTGTGTGTGTGTGTGTGTGTGTGTGAGAATGCAAATGTTATTGCAGAATAGTTTATTGAAAGGACACTTGTGTTTGTAGTGTGCAAATATTCTCTGAATGCATTAATTTTGTGAAAAAAAAATATATATATATATTTCCCCAGGTGGCACGTGTCTCACTAATCTATAATATAGGGGTTAGCACTTTCGCCTCACAGCAAGAAGGTCACTGGTTTGAGTCCCGGCTGGGTTAGTTGGAATTTCTGTGTGGAGTTTGCATGTTCTCACGGTTCAGCACACTAATTGGATGAACTGAAGTGACTGTAGTGCATAAGTAAATTAGTCTGTAAGGGTGTTTCCCAGTACTGGGTTGCAGCTGGAAGGGCATCAACTGCATAAAACATATGCTGGAATAGTTGATGGTTCATTCCGCTGTGGTGACCTCTAAAATAGAGACTAAGGCTAAGGAAAACGAATGAATGAATTTCCCCCACTGAATTTGTACAATCTATGTATTTGTACAATCTATGTTAAATATATATATACATATATATATATATATATATATATATATATATATATATATATATATATATATATATATATACATATATGTACACACACACACATACATATATACATGTATACAGTTAAAGTCAGAATTATTAGCCCCCCTGACTTAATAGCGCCTCTGTATATTTTTTTCCAAATTTCTGTTTAATGGAGGGAAGATTGTTTCAGCACATTTCTAAGCATAATAGTTTTAGAAACCTATTTCTAATAACTGATTTATTTTATCTTTGCCATGATGACAGTAAATAATATTTGACTTGATATTTTTCAAGACACATCTATACAGCTTAAAGTGACATTTAAAGACTTAACTAGGTTAATAAGGTGAACTAGGCAGGTTAGGGTAATTAGGAAAGTTATTGTATAATGATGGTTTGTTCTGTAGAATATCGAAAAAAAAAAATAGCTTAAAGGGGCTAATAATTTTGTCCCAAAATATATTTTTTTTAAAAATGTAACACTGCTTTTATTCTAGCTGAAATAAAACAAATAAGACTTTCTCCAAAAGAAAAAATATTATCAGACATACTGTGAAAATTTCCTTGCTCTGTTAAACATCATTTGGGAAATATTAAAAAAAAAAAAAATCAAAAGGGGGCTAATAATTCTGACTTCAACTGTATCTGTATATATATATATATATATGCATGTCCCTTGGTTTTATAATATTTATACCAAACTTCTACCCCATAATCTGATATTACTTACTGTGTGTTTGGAAAAAGCAGTAGCTCACTCATTCTGCTGTGATGCTCTGCAGACTTTTGTGTCTCTGTGAATAGATTAACTTCCTGGAATCAATTGTACATCAATTATTACGCAACCGAATGACAGCAATGAAATCATGGCTATAATAAGATCATAGAAGACCCCGCCTTCCTGGCATTATCCAACACGTGCTCTGACTGTCACTCAAACATCTGTTTTTTTATCTGATTGGTCTAAATGTTGGGCGGAGTTTAATCTGTGTGGAGGGGTGGGGCTAATATGAATTAAACCTTTGGCTTTGACAGGAGATTGGCAGGACAAAGCTTCATACTATAAGCTGAATTACTCATGATGATTGAAGCAGGCCGAGTTGAGGGAAAGCTAATGGGGTCACCGCTTATCTCTGTGCCCGTGCCAGAAAAAAACAGACTCAACCCTGCACACACCTCCTCCCTCCCGGATTCAAACACATTTCATTTGCCTGAGCAGGCAAACAAAAAAATCTATGGCGTCATGACACTGAAATGACCCACTCGAATGACATAATGTGTAAAAAATTACCACTTTGCACAAATGTAAAGGGCAGGGCCAGACAGAATCTTCAGATATTTTTAGCTATCTGTGTGCAGAATTTTGTTTAAATATTAATAATGATATTAAAATAAAATAAAATAAAATAAAATAAAATAAAATAAAATAAAATATTAAATTAAATTAAATTAAATTAAATTAAATTAAATTAAACTAAATTAAAATAAATTAAATTAAATTAAATTAAATTAAATTAAATTTGCAGATCTAAGGGGGGGTTATTTAAATGATTCTTCAACTTTTATTTAAATTTAAAACGCAAATCCAATTAAAATCACATTTTCAGCAAACAATACAATTGTCTCATTGTTTCTAAAAGAAAAAAAATATTACATCACAAACTGCATTGTAAATAAATCATAGAAGCATTTTGCATATTATTTAATAATATTACTGAAATTACCATAAAAACTAGTGCTGGGAAAAATAATCATGATTAATCTATGATTAATCAAAATAATAGTTTGTTTTGAGTATGTTACACACACACACACACACGTTTGATATATATGCACAAATACATAGAAAACTATTTGTTATATTGATAGTTATATTTATATCTAATTTGTATCACACATATATTAAAATTCTCAAATATATGCATGCCTGTGTGTGTATATATAAACAGTACACACACTGTCAAAGCAAACTTTTATCATTATTACAAACTTGTAATATTATTATTGAAAAAAATAACTATTTAAAGACTAAAAGATCAACAGAATAAACAACATTAATAATAATAATAATAATAATAATAATAATAATAATAATAATATTAACATTACTACTACTACTACTACTACTACTAATAATAATAATGTTTTAGAGAGCAATTGTTTATTTTAAGTTATTATTATTATTATTTTACTACTACTACTACTACTGCTGCTGCTATTGTTGTTGTTGTTTTTGTTATTATTATATTTATTATTATTATTATTATTAACATTATTATAGTAGTAGTTGCTGTTGTTGTCATTAATAATCAATTAATTTATTTCTTTATTATTGATTAATTTATTTATTTATTTATTTTAGATGCAATTCATTTAATAAAAACTGAATAAATGTATACAGTCAAGCTTGAATGTATTTGCACACATTTACATGAGTATATACTGTAAATAGACCTAAAGATGGGATACAGAATCAGATACCGCAGATTGCATGTTACTCTATCATAAGAGATATAATTGCTTTTGGTTTGTGGTATCAAATTCACTCTAATCTGAGGTTAGAGATGGTTTGTTATTTGGATGTAATGGATTTTTCTTACACTGCTTTTAGATAAGGAATTTATTTTTTTTTAAGAATCTGGCAACTCTGACTTTTTAGGAGAGACAATCGAAGGACATTTTCATTAATGATTTGAGGCCTTATTAAACAAGTGCCTACATAAGAGGGTTGCGAGCATTAGCAAACACTTGAGTCGAGTGGGATGTTCAAGGTTACCTTCAGGAAATGAATGGCAGAGTCACTGGGTTAACTATGCACTTCAAGCACATTTGTAACCACAGTGGTAACAGTAATCTGCTACTTGTTTAAGCGGGTCACATTAAGATTGAGCTCCACTTAATTTTCATAGGTGTTTATACATAATAAAGTCACCTGATGCTGATCCTGATGATTTTTTTTTAAATGTCCAAATGCCAAAATATTTATTAGAATATTTATTAACGTTTTTATTGTTGTTTATTTATTTATTTATTTATTTATTTATTTATTTATTTATTTATTTATTTATTTATTTATTTATTTAGTTAGTTAGTTAGTTAGTTAGTTGGTTAGTTAGTAGGTTAGTTAGTTAGGTTGTTGTTGTTGTTGTTGTTGTAATCATATTATTTATTACTATTATTATTATTATTATTATTATTATTAATTTAATCATTTTATTTATTACTATTTTATTATTATAATAATTATTATTATTATTAATATTATTATTTATTATTGATTTATTTATTTAGTCATTTTATTTATTATTATTATTATTATTATTAATTTAGTCATATTATTATTATTATTATTATTAATATTATTATTATTATTATTATTATTATTATTATTATTATTATTATTATTATTAATTTAGTCATTTTATGTATTATAATTATTATTATTATTTAGGCATTATTAAGGCAATATTTAGGCATATTTGTTAATGAGAGGTTTATTAATTTATCAGTATTTTTATTTGATTGTGTTGTAAAAAAGTACAATATTTTTATTTAGAAAATAAAAGATAGTAAGATGTGCAACATTTTATTTGTATTATCATTAACAACACATCATGCATAAAATTACTTCCCACACAAGAAATGAGAAAATAAAAATAAACTGCAAAACCCTATCATCTATAAAACACTGCATATTTGCAGTGCCATCTGTAAGATTTTAATGATGATCTATTAATTAACACCAAAACTTGTGCATAAAAGGAATATTTTAATAGCACGCCTGAAAACAATTAATTCTGTCTGAATTATTAACAGATCAGCAACACAGAGAGCTTTTGTGTTTTCTTGTTGTTCTTTCTGTCAGTGTTATGCTTGCGTCATCTTGAACAGTAATTCCCCAATGACTGCTGTTAACTGGTAACCGCTCAGGAGGGAAAGACTCAGGTTTCAGTGTGTTATTGACATTCATATCCCCTTTGGATTTACCAGTAAAACTTAACACACAAGCATTGCACAGTTTGTCTGACAGTTTGTGAAGCAGCAAATGTATTGCAAGTATGACTATTTTTTTTACAAACTATATTTCACAATTATATTATATATATATATATATATATATATATATATATATATATATTTTTTTTTTTTTTTATTATTATTATTATTTATTTATTTTAAAGGTGGTTATTCCAGACAATTCCCAAAGTTCTTTATATAATAAATAAGCTTGACTATTTAAGGAAAGTACTTGATCTTAATAAATTATTTTGTATTTTATTTTTAACCTTATAAATATAGTAAACATAAAGGGCTCTATTTTGACAGTCAGAAAACGAATAGTGCAAGGTGCAAACGCATTCAGGGTGTGTCAAAATCCATATTTGCTAAATTAAGGGTGGGAAAATCCGCTTTACACCGTGGCGCATGGTCTAAAATGGTTGAGTTTATTTTCTTAATGAGTTATAGGTGTGTTTGGAGAATAAACCAATCAGAGTCTCATCTCCCATTCCCTTTAAGAGCCAGTTGCGTCGCACCGTAAGCGCATTTGCTATTTATATGACGTAAAGTAAGTGTAAGTGGAAAAACTGAGCATTTCACTAGCAGACAGTTAACAGTTTTTTTTTTTCTTTTTTTTTTTTTTTTTTACAGAAAACAGTTAAACAGAGCATCTACAGCGCGAGAATGAGAGATAATCGATCTACTTTCACTTTGGCTCTTGTGGATAGGGAAACCTTTACGCACAGACATCAATTAGCCTATAAATAAGTAATTTAGTTAGTTAAGCGCAAATATTCGTTTCAAAACTATTTCTAAATTCAGATGTAATTTCCAGCAAACGAATAAATAAACAATAATAACGAAGTGTGGTCACAAAACCACACTTATATCCTAAAACACATGCTGTGTCCCATATGGTCTAAAACCTGCAGGTGGGCAAAGATTGTTTTTAAACAAACAAATATAAATATGGATATAATCAATAATACTGCTAATAATAATAACATTATACAAAAGCAAATTGTTATGAATGAACTGAAAAAGCCTCCCGAGATGAAGAAGACATAAAAGCAGTGATTTTTCATATTTATGTAGGCTAGAAAATAATAAATTTTGTAATATTTTAATCCTTTATATTTATATCCTATATATATCCTTAATATTTTAATTTTTTTTCATATGTAAAGATATTTGCACATTTCTCTACATCTTGTGTGTATTAAACAGTGTGTAAGCGAGGCGCTGGACTTTAGACCGGGTTTGTTTTGGTCTAATAAAAAATCTATTATAGTTTCACAAAATAGCAACGAGCCAGCAGTGCGCCTCAGAATGCCTTCCTTTTTAGACCAGAATGCCTCTGGGTGCACATATGAGCGCTAATGCATTTGCTATTTAAAGAGCGTGGCGCAACGCCTCAAAACCACTCTTGCGTATCATCTTCTCACAGATATCAAATATTTGCCAAGTAAGAAACAGGAAAAGAAAACTTAAATATGAAATGATAAATATGTAAACACGTTAAAAAATATAAAAATACAGAAATTAATACAAATCTTGTGTAGATATTAAAACTAAGCTTTCATTTCTTGCTAATAATATGAAACAACTGCAACACTGTCATTTTCCCATGAAGCACACATGGCCCACGGCCACTTATTTACATTTCACAGGTATACGCAGAATTTAAATAAGAAATTACGGTACATATTTCATTCCATCTTAACAATATATATCATACCACCCAGTCCTAATTGCAAAGAATGCAAAAAGAAGTGCTTCGAAGGCAATTGATTTGAAGTCAAGCACCAATTAATTAACATGCACATGGAAATACGTCAGTTTCATAGACATTTACAGATGTGGCTACAAAGAATGCGTGAGTGAATGAACGTTATCACGTGTGACACTGCAGTGTTCCACAGTACTACACAGAATGCTTTAACACAATAAAGACATGACCAGCATGGAACAGTTATTTAACATAGTGAGCATACAGTACTGAACTGATAGCAGGGTGGTATTCAACCTTAAAGTGCAAAGGAAATTAAATAGGCTACTCATGATTGTCTCATCAGGATTTTTTATGATGGCCATATCTTTATTTCAGACCTCATGTCTGTCAATTGGCAAACGAACCATGGTTTGCACATCATTATATTTTAAGCCAGGCTCCTAAAAATGTGATGGCACTGGTTAAAGACGGTCCACTCCAAGTTGTTAATATGTTTGTAATTGTAAAGCACATGACTAGACTACATCTTTGCAGAAAATATTCATATAAGAAGGCAAATATTGCACTAATTTTATTAAACGTATTCTACTTCTATATTATTAAACAAGTGTTTTGACAGATGGCTGGGTCCATTGTGTTTACATCTTGTGTCTTGGAAGCATCTTGCATGATTATGAATGAATGAATGAATTAATTAATTAATTAATTAATTAATTAATAAACAAATAAACAAATGTACTGTTTTCTGATAAGTACACTTTCATTGTCTTTTCCACATCCGGGAGAGTTATGGTGAGGAGTAGCTCCAAAGATGAGTACCACCCAGACTGTTGCTCGCCCAGAGTAAAGCATGGGGGTGGAGCAGTGATAGTTTGGGCTACGATATTATGGCATTCCCTAGTCCCAAAACTGATGTTAGATGGGTGCGGACTGGGACAAAAATTCAGCCCTGGCACTGTAGCCACATCAGCCCACATTACCACCCCGACACAACCCACCCATGGACATGGACATTTACTATTTATTTTGGTCTACAGATGGTGAAATAATATGACATTCTTGCCAGATTTTGATTACGTCCGGGTAACCTCGGATTGGGTCGGCCCATCTTGAAATCAGGCGGCCATCACCAATTGGGCCAAATGCATAACATTTATTATTCTTATTTTTTTTATCATCATCATAATATCACATCTAGCAAGGCATAAAAGCTGCCTGCACGTAAGAACAATACATATTAAAAAAAAAAAATGCCATGCTGTTTGCCATGAATCAGGATGATACTAATGCACACATCATGACTGGGGACAGAGTGGTTTGATAAACATGAAAGTGTAGTGGAACATCTCCAATGGCCTGCACAGCCACCAGATCTTAACATTATTGATCCACTTTGAGGTGTTTTGGAGAAGTCAGGTTTTCCTCCACCAGCATTGCGTAGTGAGCTGGCCACTATTCTGCAAGATGAATGGGTCAGACTGGCTCTGGCCACTGTGCAGAACTTGTATCTGCCATTCCCAAGGCAAATTGATGCTGTATTGGCCGCAAAAGGAGGCTCTAAGCCATCCTAATCAATTATTGTAGTCTAAAACCAGGCGTTTCAATTTGTCCATCCTCTGTATATACTGTATAAGAGACAATTTGTCTCATAAACTTGCCCTTTTCCCCATTCCACTGCCTGTATCATATTTTGTATAAATGTAAAAATACACTCAGTAACATATACACTCAATAACAATCAGTATTGGTTATCATCAATAGCATTTTGTTAATCATTTAAATCATTTTTGCCAATTTAATTTAACACACAAAATGGGGTCACCAGTGTGTGTGTTTCGAGTACTGCGGTGTTGTTTATTTGGATATAAAAGGTAAAAGTGTTTCCATGAGCCCCTGTTCTGCCCCTCACTCAGAGATTAATTGATCGCTTATATAAAGTGAACATTTGCTCATGTAGCTGATGAAGAGAGAAGCGTCGAGGGAAGCAGTGAAGCTTGTTAGAGCTGTATTATGCTTCAATTGCTGGAATCTTACTGTGTGCGTCCACAAACTCACTGCAATGGCCAGTCAATAAACATTCAATTACACAATCACACTGTGCTGCTTCATCATGATGTCTGCACAGCCAGAGTTTCCTCCTGCAGATCCAAACCTTCATTACTTTTTAGTATAAATATGTTTATGAATGTACTCTTGTCAAACAGCTGCAGTTTTTCAACCAAGGCTCTTAAAAAAAGAAGTACACCTGGTCGCATTTTTGTAAATATTACATGAGTTTAAAAGTGCAATATCCAACGAGTGGTTCTAAAAAAATTTGCCCTCCCCAATAGATTTCACACTTTTTCCAAATGCTTGTAAGTGCTCTCAAAACAATAAACACAGCAAATTAAACAAACTCCTGCTGCCCTAAACTAATTATTTAAAATGAGCTGAAAAAAAAAAAAAACAATTCTTGACATTTGTTTTGGGGGAACTTAACTGTTTTATTTTCAATCCACCTACATTTGTTAACTTATTTATTTGTGTCAATTTGCACAGTGGGTAGCACGTTTGATTTACAGCAAGAAGGTCGCTGGTTCAAGCCTCAGCTCAGGAGTTTACCTATTCTTCCCATGTTTACATGGGCTTCCTCTCCGGGTGCTCAAGTTTCCCCCACAAGTCCAAAAACATGCAGTCTAGGTGAATTGGGTAAGCTAAATTGTCCGTAGTGTATATATGTGTATGGATGTTTCCCCGTTTTGGTTTGCAGTTGGAAGGGCATCCGCTGCGTAGAACATGTGCTGCACAAGTTGCCGGTTCATTGCGCTGTGACAATCCCAGATTAATAAAGGGACTAAGCCGAAAAGACAATAAATGAATGAATGAATGAATGAATTAAAATTAAAACTGACTACTACATGGATTTCTCCAACCCAAGCTCGTGAGAGACCGCTGTGCACGATTTTTCAAGTCTCGAATGCCTCTCATGAGCGCCGTTCGCGCTCAATCAGCAAAAACTCACAAAAACTCCACAAATACGTATGTCCCAGGACGTATTTCGCGGTCTCCAGAAACGTCCGCATGGCTACGTTTCCAGAATGAGCCTGGGTTGGATTTCTCTTACTTGGGTTATTTTTTAGAATGCAACTCCCACGAATAATGTGGGCCCACTGTATAGAGAAAAAAAAATCTGTAAAATAACATAAAATGTACTGGCAGTTTATTACAAGGTTTTCGTATCGCAATATACAACACCAACACAGACAATATACCACTTTACTATTAAACATTTTCATAAAAGTCACTTTTTCAAACTTTTCAGGGTTAAAAGTTGTTGAAAGAAAGATCAAGATCCCATAATGCAATTCTAAAACATAAATAAACTGTGAAAAAAATATATATATGTATCAAAAAAAATACAGAAAACCGATAATTTAA